>NC_136797.1:23082765-23125265 GCF_951216825.1 Electrona antarctica
AACCTCTATTATGAGGCCTGGCCAAGAGGAGGAGTAATAATACACCCACACCAAAGATATAATGAAACCTAACCGTGCAGTACATCATTAGTACTACTGTAAAGTACATGTTAAAAAAGAAACATGAGCATGACAGGGTTTCCATTATAAAGACTTTTAAATCTATGATAATGGAGAAAAAAGCTGTGAAAGGCGGCAGCGAAATGTCTCTAATAAAGAATAGCCCATTCTTCTTTCACAGTTAAAAAAATAAGAATAAACACATCAGACATATCTTGTCTTTTCCAATGACTGTGCCGGATAGAGATATGTTGAACATACCTCTCTAAATCTCGACAGAACAGACATTCCGCTGTCTCGGTATACCTCAGATCCTCTCTCTGAGGGGACGTGTGCCTTTTTTGCTCAGGGCATTCTAAAACGGAAGCTTATAGCATTTCAATCTTTGAGTAGAAAGACTGGCCAGGAATGTGGATGAAAGCCAGAGCCTTCCTCTGTATTGTCCCATTGCCAGTAAAGTTAAAAAATATAAAAATAAAAAAATCCACTATACATCGCAGAGGCAAACATTCTGCATAATTTTTTTTTTACTTTTGGTATATTATGTATATTTTGATGCCAATACTTTTGTACTTTTACTCAAGTAGGCATACTTTTACTGGCTTTTAATTGAAGCAGAGAATTTTGTAGATCGTAGATTGGGATCACAGAGATTACGAGAAAAATGTATAATGTATACATCAAATCCATGGTAAACTAGAAAAAGTGCCCTTCTGGGCACAGGTCTCCACCAGGAGGATAGGACTGTGTGAGATGTTTAGGAGTAATATAAACATGTTTGCCTTTGATGGCAATTGGATGATTTGAGGCATTTTGTTCCAAAAATGTGTTTTGCAAAAATCAACCTGTTGGTGGCGCTATAACAGGCCAATGTGAAAAGGGTGGGATATATTCCTCAGCCCAGTAAGTAAATGTGTGAAAGATTTCACGTAAATTGCATGCTGCGTTCATGATTTGAGGCTTTTGTTCAAAACGGGGCAATCTTGCAAACTGTGAAAGCCAATTATAGCCAATTATGATGGAATATGAAATATCGGACCGATCCGACTTGAGCACATGACCATAGAGATACTGTGTAACGATTTGTGAGATTTTTGGACAGAATCTGGAGGAGTAATATAAAAAAATGTGTTTTACAAAAGTCGGCCTCCTGGTGGCGCTATAAAAGGCAGATGCGGAAAATGCAGGTCAAAGGTTTGTCCTTGGCCTCTAGGGAGTGTGCATGCAACGTTTCACGCAGATCGGTGCAGTTTTAGGTAAAACATGTGAAAAGCTGCCCCATGGTGGCGCTATAACAGGCCGTTCTGGAAAATGCGGGGCAGAGGTTCATCGTTGGCATCCAGGGAGTGTGTGTGCAAAGTTTGGCATCGACCGGGTTAACGGTGCCGGAGATTAGCTGTACACAGACGGACGGAAGGAAGGACGGACGGACGGACGGACACACACACACACACACACACGGACGGAGTGCAAAACATACTCTCTCCCCATGCCTTCGGCCTGGTGGAGGCAACCAACCCATTTTCACTCCCTAAGCAGACTTCTTGGGACAAATGTGACCATACTGGGAGTGAGAATGCATTGATCAAACTGGGGGGAAAAAATAAAAAAGAACGAGGGCTCAGAATAACGGAACTAAACTATACTGTTCATTAAAACGTTGTCGTATAATAACTATGTCTACAAACTCACAGAGTATAAATTAAAGCATGTAGTCTTTGTGTTTTCTAAACCGCACTGCAATCAATGTAACAATTAAGATCCTCTCAACATGCTACGAACAGCGTTGTGGTCGGACAAGTTTTTTTTTAATCTCCCTTTTTTCTGTTAATAAATATCATACGCCATCGTCGCACAAACATACTTAAAAGGGATAGTTCACCCCCAAAATGTATTTTTGCCAGGTGAAGCCTGGACTATTTTCTCTCGGGTTGGCTTTGAGGACCTATAGTCATGATTGGCTGCCCCGAGTCTGAACCCATACTCTGAAACGCCGGCTAAGCCAATGGGAGTGCCTCATAAGCCCTGAAAGGCCGCAACGTGGAAGTGTTAATGCAGAATCTGCAACGCCCGCACGCCGCAGTATAACTCTACAGCCGCTAATGTTATGAGCTAAAACTGGAGCTACAGAACAAAACACAATGATTGAACCAACAAAAGCAAACAACGGCCGCGAGGTTGTCACATGAGAAAACATACACGTTAAAAGAATAACAAAAAATAATAGGCAAAAAAAAAACGGGGGGGACAGATGCACAATGGAGAGCGCTTGTTTCACCTAGCAGTTAATGATACGCATGTCATTCTTGTTTTTCTATCAATTACTCACCCCAATGAGACTTGAACCTTTTTGTATATATTGATATTTCTTTGTTTTTGTCGCATTACTAAACCAATAATTTGAGGCCAGCAGTGGTTCCCTATGGAGACACAGAGTCTCCTTTGTGTCTCCATAGGGAACCACTGCGACCCAACACCCGGTCATCAAATTATTGGTTTAGGAATGTGACAAAAACTAATAAAATATCCACGGATTCAAGGCTTCATGGGGTGAGTAATCCATAGAAAATAAGTCATGTTTTGGGTGAACAACTCATTTAACACTTATTTTGCCTCCAGAGTCTTTCATAATAAAGTGTCAAGCATATGAGGCAGATTTTACTCTGAAAAGGCCTGCCTTCCATTTCCCCCCAAAACCGGGAGACATAATCTTCCATTGTTACATCACGCTATCACATCTAATGTCTCTCTAGAAGCGTTATTATTCCAAACGAAATACATGCTGAAGTCATAAATGATCACAGAACATCAGTGCTTTGGTCAAAACCATGGAGAGCGTAGAGTTATGAGCCATTTGAGCCACTGTCTAAAGAGGTCAAGAGGACGAGACGCGAAGACCGTACGGGCGACGCCATGTTGCTCCATGGTGCTCCATGGAAGGAAAGAAACATATATGCAGCCAACACTTCCGCGTTCAGCTTCCTTGGTCTCAACTGCGCATGTTTCTTTCCTTCCATGGAGCACCATGGAGCAACATGGCGTCACCCGTACGGTCTTCGCGTCTCGTCCTCTTTAGACAGTCCTTGCCGTAAACAAGGAAGTGAACGGCAGTGGGCATGTGCGAAACACAAGGAGATCGCTGAAGAAGGAAATGCCAAAAAAGGGGAAAAAATTAAGTTGAATTATAGCGATCTTGTTTGATATAATTAAAAAGGATGTGTATACACATCCAAGGCCCCCCACGGGGGGATTAGAAAAGACGTGTATACACGTCATTAGCATAATTAGTGTTAAAACTGAACGTAGTCAATCTACAAGCTCACAATGCATCATGGCGCATTTGTCTTAAGACAATTTTATGAAATGTTAATGTAATTGTTTGAGCAGTTTGAGCATTCCCTCAAGTGCCATAATTTGTACGATTTTGAGGTGTACGACTTTTCACTACTTTATTATTAGTTTTGTATTATAAGAAAGGAACGGTTTTGGACATAGAAGGTTTTCGCTCATACCAAACCCTCCTGAGCATCCGAAAAAAAAAAGAAGAAAAAGAAAAAACATTCTCCGACTGGGGGAGCAATAATTTCTTCATTCGATGCAGTATGAGGCAATATTCACATTCCTGGTGGTGAAATACAATATTTCCCTCATCAAATAGCCATTTTGGGTCCACACACGTCATCAGTGGTAGATAAAAGTACTCCAAAGACATTACTTGAGTCAAAGTAGATACTCCTGGTCAAATACTCTCGACACTACAAGTGAATGTTGCTCTGTCAAATTGATCCTGCTGGCGTGCTTGCTTTAAAAACGTTCAATTTATACTATAGTGAAAATACCTGATCTACAGTACATGCTCACAACTGTGCCGCTTTGAGCTTATAGATCTGATATTTTCACTACCCTACAATGCCTACATTAACATTGCCTAGTGATTGAAATGGTTAACCACTAAAACAGTGGTTAACTCATTTAGGCCCGACCTCAAAATTAAAAAAAAATCTTCTAAATCCTCCAGTTTTATGAAATAAATATTTTCGCGATTTTTCAAAAATAGCAGACCTACAAGCTCGTAGCGCGCCACTCGGTGGCGCGCTATGAGCTTGTAGATCTGCTATTTTTCAATAGCTAAATTATAACATGTTTAAAACACCAAAAGGGGTTCCCGCCCCAAAATAGGTTAATCGGTAATATCATTTGATCCCTTCCTATAGGGAAGTCAAAAGTACAATATCGTCTTTGAAATGTATAGTGGAGTGTATACAGTACAGTACAGTACAGTACAGTACAGTACAGTACAGTACAGTACAGTACCCAGGTAAATGTACTTATAGTTACTGTCCACCACAGATGTAATACAATACTTTAATCTATGCTTATCAAATAGACATTCCGAGTCCATACGAGGTCATGTCTCATGGTCTTTCCTGAAGACTTGTCGATGTTAACACGCTGCATTTCCTTTAGTTCTGTGTGCCTCCTTAAAAAAACATTTTGGGCGGGAACCCCTTTTGGTGTTTTAAACATTATGTTATAATTTAGCTATTGAAAAATAGCAGATCTACAAGCTCATAGCGCGCCACCGAGTGGCGCGCTACGAGCTTGTAGGTCTGCTATTTTTGAAAAAATCGTGAAAATGTGGTGCAAATTTGGAATATATATTTTTTCAGAACGAACGTTTTTAACTCAATCTTTGCTTCTGGGGCTGTCCCTGGACATATATTACATATTTTCAGATGGGGTCGGAGGCTTATTACACATATTTGTGGGGGTCCTTGACATAAAAATGTTTGAGCACCACTGACATAGAAACATAGGTTTTTTCAGAAAACTGTCAGGATTTAGTTCACTTCCTTAAGTGACTATGTGTGTGCCTGGGTGGGTGGCTGGCTGGCTGGGTGCGCCTGAGCACGAAAACAGCGTGGTTGTTTTTCACCACCTGTGCGCAACCTAACACACACACAAACACACGCACATATCAACTGTATATATGGTGATTTCGGGTGTGCCAGTACAGTACAGTGACAGTACAGACAGTAGAGGGTATACAGTAGAGGGACCCCCACACGGTAACTGTCATTTCTCAACCGTTTCGGACACGGGGCGGCTCGCCGGAATGGGGCCGGCACCCTGGGTGCGTTCCTGTGGGCCTGGAACCCCCCCCCCGGGGACCCCCACACGGAGTTGCACCGCTTACTTCACAGGGGTGTGATTTTTTTTAATGCAAGGTTTCTGCCCAACAGCTATACAATTTGCTTCAAACTATTACCTGGTTTTAACACAGATGTTCCATTTAAGCTGCCTTCATGCCGATTCGATTTCCAGGCATCACACCTCATCTCAAGCATGTCTGGCCCACAGTTCTAGTTAGCAGTCATGAAATATGAATACATCCACTTCCTCCATTGCACTGTAGCTATCATTCCTCAAGTGTTATACACTTGTGGCATATATTATTAATTAATCAGCAGGCTGTGAAAAGAATGTTTGATCATTCCATTGCCCAGTGATACGTTTTTAATGCAACCGAGTCCAGGTCTCTTGGGCAATAAAACAGCCTGGACTGTTGGACAAACTTGCTTTTCATGAGTTGTAGTACCAAAAAAAGAAGAGGATCAAAAAAGACGAAGTGAAATGTTGTGTCACAAGTTTAAAAAATTGGAACGCAATTTACATTTTCACAAATCTTTTTTTTAATCGCACCCGTGCGAACTGAGTGGTGAAACAATACTTGTATAATTGAGACCGCAGGTCGCATTTTGAATCTTGCATTTTGTGTCAGTGTGTCACACCAGGCAAGCCCCCAGGTCATCATGACATCACATGACATCAGCCACCATATATGGTGCCCAGGTCATCATGACATCACATGACATCAGCCACCATATATGGTGCCCAGGTCATCGTGACATCACGTGACATCAGCCCCCATATATGGTGCCCAGGTCATCGTGACATCACGTGACATCAGCCCCCATAAATGGTGCCCGCCCAGGTAATCGTGACATCACGTGACATCATCAGGGATAGATATCCCTGATGTCATAGTAAATGCGACCTGCTGTCGCAGTTAACCCCATTATGGAGATCCCTGATGCCATCAATATTGGCCAGCTACTCTACACCTCAGATCTCCATATATGGATATATGTCAGAACCTGTTCTGACATTCCATATGTTGATCCTTCCCCATCCATCCTTCGTCTTTGATGTCTCCCTTTTGACTTAGCGGGCCTGCCCCGAAGTTATTAGCACAACCACACCCGGCAACAGGCCCGAAAATTAAGGCCCGGCCCTACCTGGGCCCTCATCAAACCCTGTACATTGTATACTCAAGAGAATGTCCCCGCTACTTAGATCTCCATATACTGTATGGAGCTGACCTGTTCTGACATTCCATATGTTGATCTGGCCTCATCAAGCCCTGTACACTCAAGACATGCTCCTTATATGGCCAGTACATAATTCATATATGTTGATCTGACCCCCCATGCCAAAGCGCCAGCGCTCACCCAGCAGTCTGCCGTCAACAAGGCGGATGCGTGCACGCGACCGCTCTCAGGCGTGTGTGTGTGTGTCTGTGTGTGTGGTCAATGGGTCCTACTGTAAACACTAAACGGACACACATACAGACAGACGGACACAGGGACGGACAGCTCAATGATGAAAACAGCAAAAGCAAAAAAACAAGTAGATTTATATAGATCTCTCGCAAAGAAGTACTGCCTTGCTACAATGACTCAATACATTTTCAGTCTTATTTCAGATCATTCTATAGGCATGTAAGCACAGAAGCAAAAAGTTCAGAATTTAGTAACCTGAAGTTTGAGCCAACTCTTGGTGGAGCAAGTGTGATGAAATGATTGAGAAAAGGCCAAATACATATTATACAACAGGTCGTTTCGAGGAAGCAATCTGATTTGTTGAAACAGCGTTCTAGCCGTGCAATAATGGCACAATAATGGCACGGCTAATCAAAACAAAGAATTCAGCCGTGCTTTTCTCTCAGAGCGCAGCAGACACGGTGATTATCTTAGTTTTAACTGTTGTATAATTGCAATATTACACTCAAGCCAAGGGTGTTCTTTATCGTCATTAATGCACTTCTGCGATACCTTTCGGAACCACAGGCGTGCATTAATGATGATAAAGAACACTCTCTTGCTAATGAAGCATCTACTGTAAGAGTTTCATTGTCCAGTAGAGTATGCTGTAGCTTCAGCATGACCATATATGTCAGCACTGTAAAATCCATTCCTGAGCTCGCCTCCGATAGGGTTCTACACTCTTGGGAGTTAGAAATGGATAAATTAGCACTCAAGACTTTGCTGTGTAGCCCAAAACCGGGAGAAAAATAGCTGTGCCATGCTCTGTTCTGTTCAAGGTTAGACCTTTTTTTTCTTGACACAAAGTACTGGGGACTGTCTCAGTACACAATGATATCCCAGATGTAGTTCTAGGAGAACCTTCCCTTTAGGCTAAAATATATAAAAATTCTATACGCACTACATTGCTGTTGTATGCAAAACAGTGGTTGCTTTTAATAATGTAAAATAATATGCCAACACCGTTTAAACTCATGAGATAGCCGACATGCACACATTCCCGTACAATCGTACATTAATTGAATGGGTAAAATATGCAATAGGTTTTTGGACGCCAGGGTTCTCAATGGGGTGGGGGTTCTGCAGGACACTGAAGGTTCCTGGAGGAGGGGGTTCCAGGAGGTCCCTGGCGAAATGATCGATAGTTAGGAACCAAAATTGACACTTACAGGTGCGTTACTCGGAGAGTGTACAAGTGGAACCAAGTGGAATGGGTGTCCGTGGCTATAAGCCCCAATGCATATTGTAGGTCCCTCTCAGCTGACTCGCTAACCTAATGAAAGAAAGGGAGGAAACTGGGGCGCTCAGGTGGCGCAGTGGTACTGTAAAGTGTCTGCCCACCCTCACGGAGGTTGTGGGGTCAAATCCACGTGGTGCATTCCGGCTTTGTCGAGCGTTTATAGTAGACGCGATTGGCCTGTGTTCGGGGCAGGAAGGGTGATAATGGTCACTGCATGTACTGGCTGGGTCAGCACCTGTCAGCATGGAGTGTTGGGCGGGAGGAGTAGGACTTAAAGCTCTGCATTCTCCCGGTGGGGGCTCCTCACTGGGGGTGCATGCGTTTGGTCCGACTAGTCATTGGTCCGAAACACGACAACCCACCTCAAACCCTAACCTAGTTCCGAGGTGCGGACGCATGTCGAACCAATGCTCCGTCGGACCATAGTATGCCTCCCCCTCACTGGCAGGTGAGTCAACGGGACGCAGCAGCAGTGACAGCACACAGGTGTGTTTTTTTAAAGAAAAAGGAGGAAACAGTGACGTAAATTCAACCCGGTTTTATTGCCCTCACAATACAGGTTAGAATTGGGTTGGAAGGTAAAAGTAGCCTATACTGTGATTGGATTGCTGTGATGTAATGCGGATTATGGATGTATCATGTACTTATGATTGTCTATAGGATGTTGTGTACTGTTGTTTTGTCTGTTTTTGTCTGCCTTTTATTTTTTCAACTTTTATTGATCCTGTATTTAAGGTTTGTTTGTCTTGTTTTCTGTTGTCCTTTTTCTTTGGGGTGAAAATTGTACGTTATACTTGTGGGGTTTATTAAGAGAAGCTGTTAATGCCACCATTTATTCTTTTTCAACTCCAGTATTTAAATAATGCTTCTGTGAAAAAAACAATAAACAAAGTTATTAAAAAAAAAAGAATTGGGTTGGAAGGGATCGGGTGCCGAGAAACCGAAGAGGCTGTTCAGGCTACTAGGCTGACACATGGAGGATAAGGGTGTCTCAACCTGCATCCTTCTTCCTGACTCGCAGACTTTTTTACCCCATTTGTCCACCCTTCTCTGACCTATACTGTATAACTGCATGCCTGAACTATTATCGGCAACTCGTCCTCCATAACCTCCGGCCCGCTCAAATCTCTGTCACCATTCATCCTGGGTCACTACAATACCAAACTGGGGGTCCTAGGATTTACAAAGGTTGAACAATCACTGTGCACGCACGCACGCACACGCGCACGCACACGCACACACACACACACACACACACACACACACACACACACACACACACACACACACAGTGCACTTAGGGACGTTCGTCTTCCAGTGCATTTGACCGAGGCACTGACCTTAGACCCAGAGCTGGTCCCCAGTCACCGATCAGCGACTGTCCCCTGCTCCTGATAGTTAGGACGGGTCAAGTGCAGAGGGCAAGAATCCCCACTGCAGGGAACAATACATGTACAATTTACCTTAACCATTTAAGGGGGGGGGGGGATTGTAATTGGTGTTAAATACAAACAGACGTTTTTTTATAGCATTCTATATAGTGTATACTTATAGTTTCATTGTGCAGATATTCTACTTATTAGACTGATAGGGTTTTTGTTGTTTAAGATCCTAGATGACTATTTCTATGCATTTGAATTACCTTGTGTTGTTCTTGCTTACTGTATGTGGCCCTGAGATCAGATTCTAAAAATGTCTGCTACATCCTGACAGTTTTCTGAAAAAGCTATGTTCCTATGTCAGTCGTTCTTCGATTTTTCAAAAATAGCAGACCTACAAGCTCGTAGCGCGCAACTCGGTGGCGCGCTATGAGCTTGTAGATCTGCTATTTTTCAATAGCTAAAGCATAACGTAATGCTAACACCAAAAGGGGTTATCACCCGAAATGGGTTAAGAGTGTCTGCTAAATGCCTACATTGTAATTGTAATTGGTGTTACATAGATGTTTTTTCCCCCAGATAATAGATAACTCTTTAGATTTTTGCATGTTCATATTTTCTCCATAAATCACAACGTGAACAGATATTTGACAAAAAAAATGTGTGTGTTGGATAAAGTATACACTACAGCAGCTATCAACATGTTTTGGCCTCAAGTGGTCATCATCAAGGACTTGATCAGCACTTGAGGCAGAAACGTGGGCATGTTTTTTTAACTGTTCAATAATGAACTAGCCTCTTCATCAAAGCCTTTGAACCTTTTGAAGAGTCTCTCTTTTTAGACCAAAGAGTGAACGACGGCGTAAGGTCTCCTTAAAAAAAAATAAAGTGCATTGTTCTTTGAAACCATTGTATGCTTTGGAAAATGGTCGGCACTGAACATCAATGTCAAGTATAGTCATCATAGTCTATGGGCCAAACATGCCAGAGCACAAGTTTGGTCCTTTAACTTACTGTACAGTACAGCAGCTAAATTTAGATCTACTCAGGGGCCGTGCAAGTCGTGTAAATGATGCGAGTTGGGAAAGCATTCCCCCACCTGGACATGTACTGGCTAGAAATATTGTATACCTGTTGTCAGAGTGAGTTCCGACCCAGTACAGTTATTTCAGTTATAAAATGGGCATGTTGGGAATGCCCCACCTGTTTATGAGAGGTCCGCTGTATACCCGTCCTCAGAGTAGCCAGTGTGGTAACCTCTCTTAATTTCCCGCCAGCATTAATTAATCCCTCGATAGCGTATTGCCAAGGTATTGAGTTTGAAACATTTATTGCTGAGATATTGGTCTAAGGGCCCTATAAGTGTCTTGCCCACAACGCGTTGATGTAGATCGGCTATTTTTCATAACTTTAAAATGATTTTCAAAATAGCAAAAAAACAAGAAGGGGAAATGCCTACAAAGTTATAAGGGGTAAGGCTGAGCTCACACCTTTCATGCAATTCTCTGTGCTCGTTGGGTGTTGTGTCATGGCCGCCCAGCGGCCCAATGCATTTCCAATGCATTCCCCTCCCCCTCACACAACATTGTGTTGTGTGAGGGGGAGGGGCGCACGACTGCGCCCCTCCCCCTCACACAACACAATGTTGGGTCAAACCATGTGACCTCCATTGGAAATGCATTGGGCCGCTGGGCGGCCATGACACAACACCCAACGAGCACAGAGAATTGCATGAAAGGTGTGAGCTCAGCCTTAGGCAGCGTGCAAGATATGGCCCTAAAGGCCCACGCCTCTACACTGCAAATCTCTAAAAAAGTAGCTGATCTGCCGTTTCCGCGGAATGAGTTTTGATGCTGTTTAAGGGGTTGTATTTGCTCCATTTCCTTTACTTCATAGCACATAATGCTGCCATTCTGTCATTTTATTTTGGGGCACCATAGGGAGCTCTTGATGCGGGGGAGGATAGTGACAATTTCCACAAATCTCATTATTATTGCGATCCTGTTTGTTCTCGCCCGAGAGAGAGCGGGTACCACAGGAACCAGCGGGTGGGACGCCGGCGAGGGAGATGTTTGGAATATCGTCGCAGTCAAAAGTGGGAGACACCAGCAGGTGGGAAGTGGATAATAATAATAGCCTAGGAAAATTAGCTCCAAACGAGTAAGCGTCAAAGAAAGAAAGAAAAAAAAGAAAAATCGGAGAAAGCATGCATTTCTTCCGCAATGGTTTTCGACAAGCACTCAAATTCAATATATTCACTGTCGAGAGGAAGCCCTTTATGCCTCAAGCTCTTTATTGTCAGGAAATGGAGAAGAGAAAAAAAACCTGTGATCCAATGGATTCAATGCACTTAATGTTATTATTTAGTCACAAGGACAAGCTCTCATTAATACTTTGTTAATAATTCGGGGGTCCTTGACATGAAAATGTTTGAGAAGCACTACTGTATATTCTCACATTTCTGCAGTATTCAACACACTTGCTTTGACGGTGCCTTGTTGTTATTTTCTCTCTGTGTTCAGACTTCTCTCTTATCTCTTCCCTGTTAACTAACTCTGCATGTAACTGCAATGTTGAGCGCTCGCACACAAAAAAAGAATTGTTACCCACACATCAGCCACATAATCAATGCATTTCATGCAAAAAAACAAAAACATCTAAGCTTAAAAAACGAATTCTACTTTTCAAACAGATTGGCTGTTTGCTGAGGAAACAAATCGGGCATATTTGCATGCAATCGTGTATTGATTGATATGTTCATTAATAAACGGTGAAGGCATCATGTGTCATTTTAGATTCTTGGCTATTCAAAAATAGCAGGCAAGCTCACAGCACGTCACTTTGTGCCACACTGTGAGCTTGTACATCTGCTATTTTTGAACATTCATGACAAAATATTGAAAGTGCGGATGTCACAGTGCAAAGGTGCAGGAGCTTTAGGACCCAAATGCAGACAGATAGGTGCAGGCAGAGGACTTCAATCCAAGGGTTTTTATTCCAAAACACGGTCAATACAAGGAACTTCAAATACCAGGAATACACTTACTAGGAGATAATCATAGACATAGATACACGAGGAGCAGGACACTCATGACATAAAGTGACGAACTAGCAAGGGAACTGAACAAACAGGGGAGCATAAATAGACACAGAGTAGACTAACTAGGCACAGGTGAAACAAAACTCAAAATCAAGACAGGGATTGGCTGGGGGACTAAGAGGACACAGGTGGAAAAAAAAAAAGACTAATCACAATACAGGTAGACAAGGCAGGTACAGAACTACAGGGGCAGACAGGAAGGCACAAAACAATACTAGAAAATAAAAGGTGGACAAGTTAAAGGTTAAACTCAATCTGTAACTAAGACAGGGAAAACACAATACTACAAAATCACAGGAACACACCAGAAGGGTAAAACAATAACAAAAACCAAGAACAGGGTACACAAGAAAACATAACACGTCACGGACCGTGACGTGTTATGTTTAGAAGGCATTTAGAAGGCATTCGTTTAGAAGGCGTTTAGAAGGCATTCGTAGAATCGGCCTCAGGTCTTAATGGGTTAATGTGCACTGCATGAGAGGCATGACCAAAAATAAATTGCAATAGTAATCGTTCAAGGTTTGTTTTATGATCCGTAGGGTCATCCAAATAACATATCAAACATTGTGAATGAAATATTTAGTGGATCAAAGTTGGGGTACCATTAACAGCCCAAGGCAAAAATGTCTACTTAAAGCATAATGACATTTTTAAATGTTTTGCCTTGTTTTGGTTGTTAATGGTACCCCAACTTTCAACCCCTGAATTTACCATGATCCACTACTAATTTAATTCACAATTTTTATTATGATATTTGGAATTGGATGACCCTGAGGATCATAAAAAACCTTGAACGATTACCATTGCGATTTCTTTTGGGTCAAACCTTAAGAGTGACTAACCTATTGGGACAGTGAGACTGGTCAGGCGCAGCTGAAAGATTTCTGCTGGCTCACCTAAACCCTACGTTTATACTCTGTCGTAATTATTATCTCTCAAGCCAGACAGCTCTGTCTGCTGAGTGTCTGTAATTATGTCCAGCAAAAGCTTTTCCTCTAGTTTGTTCCCAGTGGTCAGCACCTCACCACAGCCCTTCCTAACCCCCTTTTTGAAACTAGCTCGTCGCCACTCGCCCTACACACTTCCACTCGGTTTGAGCATAGATATATAAATAATAGAGACGGCACCGGAATCCCCCTTCCATCCACTTGCATTGCATTGCGTCTCGGTTATTTATATATCTATGCTCAAACCGAGTGGAAGTGTGTAGGGCGAGTGGCTAGTTTAAAAAAGGGCCCTATTAGTGTGGGTCCAGTTCCCTGCCCTGTCATAGTACTGATATTATTTGGGCATCGAGGGATCACTGCCCATGTACCCGTTTGAATATACTTCGACTAGCCCACAAGCTCAACTGATCTCACCCCCCCCCCCCACCCCCAGATTTGGCACAAACATGGGGATGAATTAATTCTACTATTATGCCACCAGATCAGGATGTGGAATGCCCAACAACCACCAGCCATCAATAAGTGTGTCTCCCTGGCCTATACCCTCCTTTTAAACCTTCTTCAAAGTCTTCTATAGCTTGCCTAAATAAATGAGTGTGCAGGCATGCATTTCCAACTTGCATTGTTTCCGATTGTATCATTGTTTCCTTGTTTCAGACTTGCATCGTTCCTACTGTAAGTAGGATCATGTCCACTGCAATTTTAATGTCGTCTTTAAGTGCCAGGTTTGAGCTAAATCCTCACTCCTCTCCATTTAGACCTGCGGACAATTCTACAAATGTCTTCTAAATCATGACAGTTTTCTGAAAAACCTCATGTTTCTATGTCAGTTGTTCTTAAACATTTTCATGTCAAGGACCCCTAAAAATATATGTAATTGGCCCCCATCTGAAAATATGTTGTTCCAGGGACTCCCCCAGAAGCAAAGATTTGAGTTTAAAACGTTCACTCTGAAAGAATATATTCAAAGATTTGCACCACATTTTCAAAAAAATAAAAAAATAGCATATATATGTACAAGCTCGTAGCGCGGCACTCGGTGCCGCACTATGAGCTTGTACATATATCTGCTATTTTTCAACAGCTAAAGCAAAACATAATGCTTAAAACACCAAAAGGGGTTCCCGTTCAGAATGGGTTAATCACTGCAACATAGAAACAAAAGTCATGCTCCTTGCCTTTTGTTTCTAGGTTAACTTATTCTCTTTTTTTCTTTCGATACATATCACAAACGAATCCTTCTGGTATACTTTTAATTACCGTAAATGTAAATGGCATGGGCAGACTGACGCAACTTTCTCAGCGTGATCTACTTTCAGTTTCTAAATTTGGCCTAAAAATCAACGGATGAACAAAGGACTGAATTTTGGAACACTAAATCTCCTTTTTAACCCATTTTGGGGCGGGAACCCCTTTTGGTGTTAGCATTATGTTATGCTTTAGCTATTGAAAAATAGCAGATCTACAAGCTCATAGCGCGCCACCGAGTGGCGCGCTACGAGCTTGTAGGTCTGCTATTTTTTTTAAATCGAAGAACGACTGACATAGAAACATAGCTTTTTCAGAAAACTGTCAGGATGTAGAAGACATTTTTAGAATCTGATCTCAGGTCAACATGGGACAAGACAACAATTTATGTTCCCCATTCAGAACATAGTGTTTGTAGAGATATTTCTTGCCAGCCATATACTGTTGTGTTGTTTATATGCACATGCATAGAGCCCTCTCAAGTGGTTGCACAATAATCTTCGAACAAAATGTACAAAAATAAATAAACAAACAAAAAGTTGACTTCAAGGCGACAGGCAAACATCCGTTGCGGGTGGTATACCACAGTACTGAAGAACCCTCACAATAATCTGTCTCCTTGCCCCCCAAAAACATCTTAGACGGCGGAGAAAATAAATTATTTGCTTTGTTTTTTCCCTATACACATGGAAATCAATGTACTGTAATCTTCCCGTGGCAGCGGGTGGTCTATTCCTACTCCTAGGTATAGTATATGAACTAACTGATTGATCTGTCCTACATGACTAGTAATAGGGGAGCTGTGTATGACCAGCTCAGTGGCCTTGTGGTTAGAGTGTCCGCCCTGAGACTGGGAGGTCGGGGTTCAATCCCCGGCCGGGTCATACCAAAAGGACCCAGTGCCTCCCTGCTTGACACTCAGCATCAAGGGTTGGATTGGGGGTAAGTCCCTGCGATATACTAGCGTCATGTCCAGGGGGTGTACTTGTACATCAAGCTGCCTCACGCTACAGAAACAGGAGATAGGCTCCTGCCCTATGGGCCTCATGGCTCGGCAAGGCTACTCACTTTGTTTATTTCTGACATTTTACCACTGCTTGCCTTGGAACCAGTGCCACCATGACGCCAATGTGTCGCTTCACCCTACGTAGCTCTGCTGCTTTAGAGCCCTAGTAAAGCAAAAAAAAACCCACTATTTATATGATGTGTATATTTCTATACTTGTATACTGTGTAGCCTATACATACTTGCCACCATGTAGCTCCCAAATATTACCAACTAACAGTTGAACCTACAGTAAGCTGTTCACATCACACAGCTGATGTAAATGTGAAAATAATCAATATCGAGCAAACTGTGTGTCCCATTTCTTGCCTAAAATGTTATCAGAAACTATAACTATACCCACCCTAAAAGTGTTGTCTTCTCTCGAGGGTGAGTCTAACAGCACAAAAATGAACCCCTCTCTGACAAGAATAATTCATGCATATTCTGAACGACACTGACTCACTGCAGGACCATACTCAATCATTATAGGGTACCAGTCAGGTGTTGGCATCATCGCCATAGCCAGATATTGCCTTAGCAGGATGAATACTATGAACCCAATGACTGACAGCGATGCCACGGTTGACATTTTATGCATTTATGGTACATTATTCTAGAGCAACAAGCAAAGTGAAAAGGAAGGTGACATTGGATGACATTAGCAGCCGTGTTAGTAGCAGTGGTGGAAAAAAAGGTATTCTGATTCACTTAAAGGAGCATTCAGTGATTTGGGTGATTTGGAAAACCACCCAGTCCACCCCGGTAACAAAATGTGCACATGCACACGCTCTACAGTGGGGGGGAAGTGCAACAGCATGTGCACCAAGGCCCACCCCCACACATGATTGGAGGAAGGCCCCTCTCATCCTGATTGGATGAAGGCTTTGCCACCCGCCACCAAAACTGAAACTAGGGTTTTTTTGACCCCAGGGGACAGGGAGGAACTCCTTATATGGTCAGCACACTCTATAGTAGGGAGGATTATCCAAATAAAAAGAAAAAATAAGTGATATTTGAATGAAGAGAAATCACTGAATATACCTTTAACCCATTTTGGCCTGACGTCGAAATTAAAAAAAAATGTCTTCTAAATCCTGACTGAAATACCTATGTTTCTATATCGGTGGTGCTCAATATTTTCATGTCAAGAAGGAACCCGACATTTTTATGTAAGAGGCCGCTGAACCCCATCTAAAAAACATGTTGTTCCAGGGGGAAGCATAGATTTGAGTTAAAAACGTTTGTTCTGAACAAAATATATATTCCAAATTTGCGCCACATTTAAAAAAAATAGCAGATCTACAAGCTCGTAGCGCGCCACAGCTTGTAGATCTGCTATTTTTCAATAGCTAAATTATAACATAATGTTTAAAACATCAAAAGGGGTTCCCGCCCAAAATGGGTTAAGTAAAGTAATAAGTATATATAATAAATATGAATGTGTCCTGTATTAATATTTGACATGGGGGAAAAAAGTTTGAGAAGCACTGATGTAGGGAGTTCAGCTGAGGAAAGGAGAAACTAAAGAAAATAAAGTCAGCAACAGGCACGTATAGGAGGCAGTGTGCGTCGCTGGAGGACAAGGCTCTTCTCCAAGCTTGGATGACAATCTCTTTGGTGAGAAGAGGTCGAGAGGAACTGTGCATGCGGAGAGAAGGAGCTTTGTGTGGTTCAGAAATAGCCGTGCTGACTATGTAGAGCAGGGGTTCTCAACCCGTGGGTCGCGACCCCTCGGGGGGTCGCCAAATTATTTTGGGGGGTCCCCAAAATATTTTCCAAAAAAAAAAAAAAAAAGATTTTTTTTTTAATTTTTTTTTCACGATTTTTCAAAAATAGCAGACCTACAAGTTCATAGCGCGCCACTCGGTGGCGCGCTATGAGCTTGTAGATCTGCTATTTTTCAATAGCTAAATTATAACAATGCTTAAAACATCAAAAGGGGTTCCCGCCCAAAATGGTTTAAGGTTATTGTAGCAGTCAATTTATATTGGGGGGCGGGAGGGGGCGGGGGTCCCGAGACATTGCCAAAGCATTTCCGGGGGTCCCCGGCCAAAAACGTTGAGAACCCCTGATGTAGAGAGTGATCTGCTCTGGCACCAAACCACACCAAAGCGTTTTTTTAAGGTAGACTACACCAATGCAACTCATTGCAACTCAATGAGTTGCATTGGTGTGGTTTACCTTAAAAAAACGTTTTGTCCCAACGTGACCCTTTGGTGTGGTTTGGGCTTTATAGTCTTTTGAATATATAGTCCCATTTAGTAACGACCTTAGTCTTTTAGTATTTTAGTCTTAGTCTTAATGCAATGTTAATTTTGCCAAAACAGATAACGTCTTAGTCTTAGTCTTTTGAACAACACACAATTTAGTCTAGTCTTATTTAGTCTTCTGAAAAACCTAAGTCTTTTAGTCTTTTAGTCTTAGTCAACTAAATGAACACTGCGTGTCGGGGCAGAAACCTCTTATTCAATATTTTAACTTTCTGCGTCTTTCATTTTATTTTTTCATAAATTAACGCCCTACGTGACCATATATATATATATATATATATATATATGTATATATTAGAGCTGGGACTCGATTAAAAATTTTAATCTAATTAATTAGAAGCTTTGTGATTAATTAATCTCGATTAATCGCATTTTAATCGCATATCAATATTCAACCCGAGAACAGTGATAAACCTTTTTTTTCAAATGTTTTTTGGTATCCCAGTGAATCAATGAATAGTGACTACAGGATACTACTCATTTTCAAAATGTTACTGTCATTAATATACCTTAGAGCTGTTAGGGGCTGTTAGGGGCTGCTCCTCCCCCTGCAAGCAGTGCAAGGCATGCAGAGCCTATTCAGTACTAGAAATGCGCCCAGTGAGAAACGTTCCGCCGTGGAAAAAAAAGGTGCGATTAAATGCGTTAATTTTTTTAACGCGTTAGTTTTTCTGTAGTTAATTAATCTCAATTAACGCGTTAAAGTCCCGGCCCTAGTATATATATATATATATATATATATACACTACAGCGTCACACATAAGCATCAAAAGTAGATCTGCTACTTTATTTTTCAATTTGAATCCTCAAAAGTATAGTTTGGAGCAAATAAGATTATATGACATTTCCACCTGACAGAGACTATAAAAGTGATATATTGTATGCGCGCGCGCGCGCACACACACACACACACACACACACACACACACACACACACACACACACACACACACACACACACACACACACACACACACACACACACACACACACACACACACACACACACACACACACACACACACACACACACACACACACACACACACACACAATAATCTTTCTTGATAGAATTGATATAAGGCAGAGCATAGTCATTTATTCAGATTATGAAAGGGCATGTCAGACTGTATAGCGTATACTGTGGAATGTCTGGAAATAGTTGAAGGAGATATTCTTTAATGTTGACGATCACAGAGCTGAGAAAAACCTGTCAAACATCTGAGTTTTCTAACACCTATTACCAACGTCACAGGTTTAAGGACTTTAAGGATTGTGTGACCTTAAAACTGCTGTTTATACATCTGCTATTCGAAAATAGCATCTGTGAACGTTGCACGCCCACACATAAAATAGCCTATTACTGTCAACAATGGAAGTGTGCTAAGAACCATTGTGCTGCTAAAAAAAACAAAAATATCGCATGGATGCACCTGGGACGTATCCTCAGTGATGTATCCCAAGGTCATCGGGGTTTCGGGTCTCCCAACATCATACCCCTCACTCAGGTGACCCAGCCGGGGTGATCAAGTCCCGACTTACGTCCCAGTAGCTACCCTCGATTAGTCCCATTAGGGAAAAACCAGGGCCACACAATCCGTTCCTCCTGAACTACTCTGCCGGGACTGGGCGGTACCATTCTGGTGCGTGGAAGGACTAGGCTCTATGGGTTGACTCCTGTCCGGGCCCCTCCTACGTCTCACCAGGTCCACTCCTGCTCTCACCAGGTGCGTTGCACCAGACTCCCAGCACCAGGCACTTTATTCAGGAATGGTGGATTCTCGAGCCGCAACAGTTCCGCAGGCTCCACCTTGCCCTTGGTGGTGCCGCAGGCTCCGCTTGAGGCTTGAATGGCCCTCCTAAAGGCCTCACCGTGGGTTTGTTGGGCTTCTTCCTCACGGAAGACACAGGCTGGGGCGCCAACCCATACTGCTCCCGGGTGCCGTCTACATTCCGGCTGCCACCCGTCTCTCCGGTGGTCACCAGACTATTCCTGGTTGTCACGTAGTCTATTCCTATGAGTCACTATAAGTAGAATAACTAAAACAAAGATACATCGCATGGATGCACCTGGGACGTATCTGCTATCGTTCTGCTAAGAACCATTGTGCTCCAGGACAAGAACTGAGACAGAAAAGGGATACAGAAAAAGATGGCAGTTATTAGCCTGCAGGATCTATTGTCATTGGCTGTCTTTTGAAAAAAAAAATGCCTATACAAACTAACATAAACAAATATCCGGACAATAAAGTCTAATCTATTCAAATGTAATCTAACACTAGCCAAAAAACAAAACAAAAAAAACTATATATATATATATATATATATATATATATATATATATATATATAATTTCTTTAGGGTTTAGAAGTTGGAGCTTGTGTTTTGCGACAGTGTCGCTGTCCATGGTGCTGACCATGGTGCATGCAGGATTCTCTGGTCTGGGAGTGGGGGAAAATCTACTGGTGGTTATTGTGAGTGGAGAGGAATGGAATGTCTTTAACCCATTTTGACCTGAGATCAGATTCTAAAAATGTCTTCTACATCCTGACAGTTTTCTGAAAAAGCTATGTTTCTATGTCAGTCGTTCTTCAATTTAAAAAAAAATAGCAGACCTACAAGCTCGTAGATCTGCTATTTTTCAATAGCTAAAGCATAACATAATGCTAACACCAAAAGGGGTTCCCGCCCAGAATGGGTCAAGCTGTAGAGTGGTCTGTAGAGTGTGGAACTGGGTTCTCCCCGCTCAACTCCACTCACATGCTCTGTATGGCCGAGGCAAAGGTTACGTCAAGGCCAATCTGGGAACCCATCGCCAAAGAAAAAAACAAGAAAAAGAGAGAGACCGGATGTCGGCCCATGCATTCACTCTCCTTCAGCCCTCCTCTTCCGGTGGTGCGTCTTTTTTCCCATTCCTACTAACAACAAACTCTACACATTGTATAACGGGAGTTGCCGGCTGAATCTGTCTTGAGAGATTACCTTCAGACTATTTGAAGCAGCTCAGTGGCCTTGTGGTTCGAGTGTCCGCCCTGAGACTGGGAGGTCGGGGTCCGATCCCCTGCCGAGTCATACCAAAGACTCTAAAAATGGGACCCAGTGTCTCCCTGCTCAACATCAGGGGTACGTCCCTGCGAGTAGCGTCATGTCCAAGGGGTTGTACTGTACATCAAGCCCTCTCATGCCACAGAAACATGAGATAGGCTCCTGCCGAGTGACCTATGGGCCTCATGGCTCGGCAAGGCTTACTTATTTGAAGTTGCTGGTTGAGTGAGGCCGTTGTTTATGGGGTTGCGAGGAGCAATGGACTGCTCCCAATCGGCCCCGTCTGGCGACCAGCTCAATTCTGGCATGCCCAAAGACTCTAGTTATAGTACGACAGACAGCACTCCGCTTCTGATTATATGACACTTTATCGCTTGTCCAATTGGACTTGCGCTGTTATGACTGTGATCGTGTTTTTGTTATATTGGTGCCGTATTTCCTTATTTGTCTGTGTCAAGGTATTTGGCGAGCCGTATGCAAATAGGCCCCGGTGCCCGCCAGTATGGATGATTGGCTTTCAAAACGAATATATGAAAGAGAGAAACATTGGCAGGAAGAATTATCCGTGTGTTGATTCCATTTGAAAGCTCCTGCCTCCAAGCTCTCTCCGATGAATCATTGACAATATTGTCAACAGCCAAGAACTGTCGGATGATGATGGATGCAGATGGATGCAGATGGATGCAGATGGATGCAGTCAAAATCAGTTCAAGGGTGTTAGAATGGTCTGCGGTAAACATAAATTACAGACCAAAACAAAACTTAACCCATTTTGACCTGGGAACGATTCTACAAATGCCTTCTAAATACTGACAGTTTTCTGAACAACCCATGTTTCTATATGTCAGTGGTTCTCAAACTATTTAATCTGATCAAGGACCCCCAGAATTATATGTATTTGGCCGCCGACCCCCATCTGAAAATATGTTGTTCCAGGGACCCCCCCCCCCCCCCCCCCAGAAGCCAAAAAGACAAAAAAAACGAACGCTCTGAAAGAATATATTCAACCATTTGGGCCACATTTTCACGATTCTTCAAAAGTAGCAGACCTACAAGCTCGTAATACGAGCTTGTAGATCTGCTATTTTTCAATAGCTAAAGCATAACATAATGCCGAAAGGGGTTCCCGCCCAAAATGGGTTAACACAGAATACAATAAAGAATAATACAGGGGCTATTGTCTGTTGCGTCGCACTTACTTCCTCTCTTCGATCTAGTGCAGGGGTCTTCAACAGTGGGTCCCGGGACCCCTAGGGGGGTCCTCAGGGATACTGCAAGAGGGGCGGGGGCGCCATGGGCCATTGGCAGAGCGATAGACAAAGCCGTGTCCTTGGACAACCCCCTGTATAAGTGACGTGAGTGGTTAAAAGAAAAAGAAAACCCTTTAACCAACCAGCCATTTCATTAGCTCCAGCCACAGAGACTGGCCGTTGTATTTGCATGTCTCTAGCGAGACAGTACCGTATAGTCAGAATTTGGTCAGAATTTATTGAAAGGATAGCCCCTTGAGATGTGGCATCTCATTTTAGAGGGGGTCCCGTACACAGGTAAAAAACATTACATACAGTACAGTGCAGTTACACAAATAGACAGTGCACAATAGACAATACAGACATGTACAGATACTGTTAGCTTGCTCATCCTCTCCCACCCACTCCCCCATCCCCCCAACTTTTTCTGGATAAGCATATTAAGAGTACAGTACAGTGACTTGAAACAGGGGTCAGAAGTAAACAGCAGTACGGGCCGTGTTAGTAGCATGAACAGGTTGTTTTGAGGTGTGAATACAGGGAAGTCCTGAAGCAGCCAGGGGAGGTCACAGATCTTATAGAAAGAGGAAGATTGTTCGAGTCAAATGGAGCTTTGTAATGGAATGATCTACGTCCGGATTCAGAGAATATTCTTCTGGGAATAGCAAAATAGGGATGTTGAGTCTAGTCTCCCTATCTTTATCGCTTTCACCCACTGTGCTCCTGTTTAGTGATTTCTCACGTTAATCTCCAAGTTTCATGTGCAACGCATGCACAGTTTGCCCCTGAAAAGTGAAAATGGGTGAAACCCTTTCAAAGAAGAAATGCACTTTTTCTTTTTCAACTTCACGTGAGACCTTCGTGACGGCCCCCTGGGCCTTTAGTCTACTCTGGGGTTCTGTGTGTGTGTGCCTGTGCCTTTAACTAGTCCATTGCAGTGCTGGATTGGAGGGTGGAGCCAGAGGTGATTAGTGGAAGGGGAGACACCTGGCCAGTGTCTCTCCAAACACTGCTCTCATAATGCTTCAGATCTTCATTTGTCCACAGGAGCGGCTGCAGAGGAGAACCCTTTTTTGCCTTTGTTTAAGGTTTTGGGCGGCATGTTTCCCTGCCAATTTAAGTTGGAAATTTTGATTTAATTGCTTAATTCTAAAAAAAAAAAAAAAGTATGTAAATAAAACACTTTATTTTGGATTGACCGCCGGTGTGGTTTCCTCAGACAGAGCCAACACCTTCATCCCCTTTCTAACCCCTAACATCCATATTTAAACCGACCGACAGACAGACAGACAGACAGACAGACAGACAGACAGACAGACAGACAGACAGACAGACAGACAGACAGACAGACACAGACACACCTTTTCCATCATGTATTTCAATAAATATTTGATATTAAAATAAATCTCTGATGTTGTCGGGTAGATGAGGCTGCGACATCAAATCTGAAGGAGAGTTGCTTTATTCTTAGATGGGAGCTGGTACAGAGACACAGGCCTGGAGCCACCAGGCACCCCGGGGTGAAGTTATTTGTAAAATAATGAACACCCTCCAGCCAATCCCAATATTAGCATATCGGTGGTGCCGGGCAAAAAATGTTATTTATTCTTTTCATTTTCATAAGTTTGCATGCTTCGTCGTGTTCTGCAGTGTCACACAACAGTTGCAAAAATAGCAGAAGAACAAGCTCACAACGCGCCACATCATGGCACATTTTGTGAGCTTGTAGATGTACTATTTTGTGCTATAAAAACAAAAAAAACACTGTTTGTGGCTTTAACTGCCTGGGGGGTGTTCACGAAAGCCTGAGCAGATGGTAAAATGAGCCTTTTTTTAAGTGAAATATCCCTTTAATGGCTTAAGCATTACAGTGCATATGTGACGCAGCAAACGTTAATCAATATCTCCTCCTCATGTGTGTGAACTGGCTCATTGCTCAGATGCAGTGCTGCATTAACCTGTTTAGACCTGAGCACGATTTTATAAATGTCTTCTAAATCATGACAGTTTTCTGAAAAGCCTGTTTCGACATAGCCTACTCTTTCATGTCAAGGACCTCAGAAATTATATGTAATTGGCCGCCGACCCGTGTCCCAAAATATGTTGTTCCAGGCGCCCGCCCCCTCCCCAGAAGCAAAGTTATGAACTTTCGCTGTGAAAGAATATATATCCAGCGCCACATTTTCACGGTGTTTTTCAAAAAGTAGATCAGTTATATTTTTCCACAGCTGACGTTTAAAATAACGGTTAAAGTGGTTAAGCGCTATAAGGCGACACAGACGCAGTTCCCATCCTAGATGGGTTAAACGCCATAAAGCGACACATGTATACGCGTTCCCATCCTAGATGGGTTAATGAGACCTGCAGTCATTACGGGACCGGGGGGAGACCGTCATTCATCATGATAATCTACCCACTTGTCTTTTAACCCCTTTAGACCTGAGTACGATTCTACAAATGTCTTCTAAATCCTGACAGTTTTCTGGAAAAGCTATGTTTCTATGTCAGTCGTTCTTTGATTTTTCAAAAATAGCAGACCTACAAGCTCGTAGCGCGCCACTCGGTGGCGCGCTACGAGCTTGTAGGTCTGCTATTTTTCAATAGCTAAAGCATAACATAATGCTAACACCAAAAGGGGCTCCCGCCCAAAATGGGTTTTAGACCCGAGTACGATTCTACAAATGCCTTCTAAATCCTGACAGTTTTCTGGAAAAAAACATATGTTTCTATGTCGGTGGTTCTCAAACATTTTCATGTCAAGGACCCCCAGAAATGTATGTATTTGGTTGCCGCCCCCCCCCCATCTGAAAATATGTAGTTCCAGGGAGCCCCCAGAAGCAAAGATTTGAGTTAAAAACCTTCGCTCTGTAAGAATATAATGTTCAAGGATTTGCACCACATTTTCACGATTTTTCAAAAATAGCAGACCTACAAGCTTGTAGCGCGGCACTCGGTGCCGCGCTATGAGCTTGTAGATCTGCTATTTTTCAATAGCTAAAGCATAACATAATGCTTACAACACCAAAAGGGGTTCCCGTTCAGAATGGTTTAATGGCAATTATGAACTGAGCAACACGAGCAAACAATCCACTTTACGAAGATGAATTAAAAGGCTCGTGAATCCACACAAAATTCAGGCAAACTGATTTTTTTTAGGCGGACAACATGCGTCTCCACCTCTTAATATTCCAGAATTGCTTGTTACTTCCTGCTCAAATTGGCATAACACTCATTAGTCTGTAGAGACACACAACATACACACACACACGCTTGCGTGTACGAGACACATATTGTCACATATCGTGTGTGTCTGCATCCACACACACACACACACACACACACACACACACACACACACACACACACACACACACACACACACACACACACACACACAC
This sequence comes from Electrona antarctica, assembly GCF_951216825.1. Classification (NCBI taxonomy): domain Eukaryota; kingdom Metazoa; phylum Chordata; class Actinopteri; order Myctophiformes; family Myctophidae; genus Electrona; species Electrona antarctica. The sequence goes on from NC_136797.1 coordinate 23,108,358, forward strand.
ACACACACACACACACACACACACACACACACACACACACACACACACTCCGAGCGAGCGAACAGTGTCAACTTTTGATTGGACAAACACAATGTGCTTTTCTGATCTAATTAATGCACCCATTAAGAGAAAGGAAAACTGGACTCCCAAGGGCAGGTTTAGCCAGGCTCTGCTAATTAAATCTAGGAAACATGAGTGATATGCTTCCTGATTCAATGTGACGGATACTTCCTGCTGGGTGTAGTGTAGTAATGTGGGTGTAGTAATGTGCAGGGACCGCGCACACACGCACACACACACGCGTGACGAGCATGGTAAGCTTGTAGATCAGCTGTGTTATGGGTGAACATCGAGCTTTCTAGTGCAGAGCCCTGGGGGACCCCATCAGCTAAGTATAACAGGGTTTAAGTGCTTAAAGTCTCAGGTGTGTGTGTGATGTATTGGTCTTATGTTGGAGCCTTGCACATGAGATGAGGAGGTCGGGATTCAATCGGCGGCCGAGTCATAGCCTACCAAAGATTATGAAGGTGCATGGGACCCAACGCCTGCTTGGCATTCAGGGTTGGATCTGGAGGAAGTCCCTGTGACATACGTACCATCTAGGCCTCTCGCAATTATTACGCAATCGCCGAATTGCAATTATTTGAGATAATCGCAATTCATTTTTGCATCATCGTCAATCGATTCCATGTTGAAAAATATCCATATATTTTCCATTTCTTTCAAACATTGCAGAAGTAGCAGATCTACAAGCTTACTTTGCGACGTGTTGTAAGCTTGTAGATCAACTATTTCTATTTTGTAAATGTTTTGGAAAGATACAAATATATTGTATATTTAAGTTATTGGTCATATCTGCCCTGTGCAATTTATAATTTAATCCGAAATTGCATTAGTATTTCAAAATACAAATTGTAACGTTCCAATGTTCAATGCAAAATACCGGTACTCAATTAAGGGTGCCCGCTGGCCAAGTGGTCCAGGCGCATGCTTTGGCCTGACAGCCACGTGTCCGAGTCGAGTTCATGACAACCTTTGCTGCATGTCTCTCCTCTTCTCCCTCTTTCCTGTCAATCTTCACTTGATACTATCAATAAAGGCAGAAAAGGCTAATACGTACTTAATACTTGCACATTACAAGCAGAAGACTGGCAGACAGAGGAAATTGTCCATGGACAATTCTGCCGTATCTCTGCCGGATACAAGATTTGTACCGTTTGTGTTGTTAAAATGTTTCAAAAACTTCCCAAAATTGTCACTTTTTTTTCCAAGATATTTTTGATAATAGCAGTGATTGGCGATGCGACTTGTTGAGAGCTTGTAGATCCTCTATTTTCAAATTGTTTCTCTTGCTAAATCTGGCAACACTGAAACCGGTGGATTGTTCACTCCATGTGGGGAATGAATGAGGTCTTGCCCCAAGTGAAGGAGTTCATGTATTGTTGTTTACTAATAATTACACATAATTGTTAACACTCTGGCCGGCCAAAACGGAGGTCTCCGTCCTATGAAATAATTACGCCCAACGCCCAGGACGGAGATAAATCAAAATACGGAACATTACTCGTTTCATAACCAGTCTACAGCCTGGGAGTGTCTATTGAGCAACATTCGATGTCATTTCCGGTTGGGACGTCATCCAAAGTGTTCCCCCTCCATTTTAATGGATGGGATCAAAAATCTTAAAACATAAATAACTCTTAATGGATGGGATCAAAAATCTTAAAACATGAATAACTCTTAATCTAAATCAATGATTCCAATTCTAACCAAAGATTGTGTTTTTGACGGCCCATCGCGGTCCCGTCGCTAGTCGCGTTAGAAGTAATCATACCTCCGTTGGTTGTCGATCTCCTCGCGGGTCTTTTGACTACATGCTATTATATCTAGCACAAACCAAAATGGCGCCGTGCCACCTTGAAATGGGCTCTGAAGCTGCAAATCACTTGGCACATTGATTTAATGTTTAATATTCATTTAAACAAACAAAAAAGGTAGGAGCGCACACCAGCAGTGATAAAACTGACTAAGAAAGGAAAGAGGCCGCACAACTCGTAGGGCATTAAGCAACTAGTCGACTAACTATAAGAAAAAAAAAGTTTATTTTGTATTTTTGTTCCCGATTTTGTAGGCCTCAAGATCAGGTAGATTATAGTTATAGTCACCAATGTACACTGTTTTTAAATGTACAAATATTTATTCCCCCCCCCCCCCCCATGCTCAAAAATTAGCATGGTTGCTATGTTCAAAATAATTTCTGACGTAATTAAATCACACCCGGGTGAACTGGATGACCGTAGCAACCATGGTCATTTTTTCTGCACAAAAAGAGCCAGTTGTGAAATCACATCCGGGTGTGATTTCATTACGTCAGATCAGAGCTGATCAGGCTATATAATACCTTACCTTATATAATACCTCACATCAGACATTACGTCAGACCACAGCTGATCATGCTATATAAAACCTTACACCACGTGACTCAGTTCACACGGGTGTGATTTTTTAACATAATAGGTGGTTAAACAACTAGTCGACTAGTACACTAGGCAACTAGTCAACTAGTAAAAATGACTAGAAGTGAATGCCCAACGTCGTAGTTACGATGCTGTAAACGTTATTATTCCAACGTTTCGGCAAAGAGGTTGCCTTCTAGGGCAAAGCTATTTAATCAGACTTGTTATAAAAGGCTGTCATTCCATGTATACCTAAATAACAATATTGTGTGATTGAAATGACACTATATACTGATGCCTAACTTCTAATAAAAATATCATCAAGGTATGATTGATTTAAAGTCATTGTATCAGAAATTAGGTAGATTATATAAGAGTTTGCCGTGGTTTGAGAGATCACGGTATCACCGGCGTCTGTTAGAATCAAAGGATTTGTTTGTCACTATTCATACAGGTAAAAGCAGTGACATATGGTGTGGTAAGTCCAGGCTAACATCAGCACAACAACAACAACAACAACAATCGCCATCTGTTACCGTATGTTCTTTTTGATTCCGTCATGCATATTTAGCCTTCTCCTTGAGAAACGCTGCATGGCTGTGTACACTATAAGCGGCATATTAAGATGTTTTATTTGCATTTTACTTGTTGACGAGTTGACTTGATGAAGCCTTTTTGATTCCCACACAAGTGTCTAATTAAATGCCACAACAGCAGCCAAAAGGACAATTAATGAATTATCAATGCTGGAGAAAAAGAGGCAACAGAAGACCCGTCCATTACAATGCAAAGACAATCTAATTAAAACGCTGTACTTCGCATTAAGCAGCGAGCATTAGCATTTCAAAGGGACCTTGTTATATGAATCCCTCTGGTTCCTGTTGTCTTTAGATGTGGTTGATGATGGGTCTGGAATGCCAACTAGATGTCTGTGTCTGACCCTCTTTCTGGTATAAAATAGGATTTCTAAACACGTTCCATTCTAGTCTGGATCTTTGAACATGTTTCTGGGTTTTGAGAGGCAGAGGTATATACGGCAGCAGTACCAGTCCATGAAAGCTTATCAAGCTTCTTTTAAAGAAAGAAGGTCCGTGGGCCTATAAAAGTGAGGGTCCATATTACACATATATATATATATATATATATATATATATATATATATATATATATATATATATATATATATATATATATATAGAGAGAGAGAGAGAGAGAGAGAGAGAGAGAGAGAGAGAGAGAGAGAGAGAGAGAGAGAGAGAGAGAGTTGCACTGGTCTAAAAACCACAGCAATTATATGTGAAGTCCCATCCATGTCTATGTACCAGCTCAGTGGCCTAGTCCTATATACTGTCGGTAAGAGTGACCGAAAATCTTAAAACGTTAATAACTCTTGATCTAAGGTCTAATTCTAAGCAAAGACCATGTATTAAGACGGCCCACCGCGGTCCCGTCATTGATATAATCTTAACTCCCGTTGTTGTCGATCGCCTCTAGAGTGTTTTGGATACATCTAGCTGCTACAGCCACATCCGGAATAGCATCCGGTCCGTCTGTAAAAAGTGCTCCGCTGTTATAAATCACCAGACGCTATGATTTCATGGATTAAACTAGAAAAAGTGCCCCTCGGGGCACAGGTCTCCACCAGGGCAGGTCAGGTTGTGGCCTCCTGGTGGCGCTATAATAGGCCAATGTGAAAAGGGTGCCATTTCTTCATACGCCTTTGATGGCAATTGGATGATTTGAGGCATTTTGTTCCAAAAATGTGTTTTGCAAAAATCAACCTGTTGGTGGCGCTATAACAGGCCAATGTGAAAAGGGTGGGATATATTCCTCAGCCTAGTAAGAAAATGTGTGAAAGATTTCACGTAAATTGCATGCTGCGTTCATCTTTTGTTCAAAACGGGGCAATCTTGCAAACTGTGAAAGCCAATTATAGCCAATAGACGGATCCGACTTGCGCACATGACCATAGAGATACTGTGTAACGATTTGTGAGATTTTTGGACAAAATCTGGAGGAGTAATATCAAAAAATGTGTTTTACAAAAGTCGGCCTCATGGTGGCGCTATAAAAGGCAGATGCGGAAAATGCAGGTCAAAGGTTTGTCCTTGGCCTCTAGGGAGTGTGCATGCAACGTTTCACGCAGATCGGTGCAGTTTTAGGTAAAAAATGTGAAAAGCTGCCTCATGGTGGCGCTATGACAGGCCGTTCTGGAAAATGTGGGGCAGAGGTTCATCGTTGGCATCCAGGGAGTGTGTGTACAAAGTTTGGCATCGACCGGGTAAGCGGTGCCGGAGATTAGCTGGTAACGGACGGACGGAAGGACGGACACACACACACACACACACACACACACACACACACACACGGACACACGGACACACGGACGGAGTGCAAAACATACTCTCTCCCCATGCCTTCGGCCTGGTGGAGACAATAACCCCTGGGCGTTCGGGGTGTTAATTAAGTGATGTAATAGTGATGTAAAACAAACGGTGCCAACACAAACATTGACATTCTCTTTATTGTAAATGGCATTTGATGTTTGTGTTATAGGGACAAGATGACGTACATTTTCCCTTCATTGTCAATGGCATTTTTTAAAACCAACATTGAACTAAAAACAAACATTAAACCCCTCAAAAATGGTACCGAATGCCTCTCTGCTTGGCATACACTACGGCATCAAGGGTTGGATCGGGGGGGAAATTCCCTGCGGTGTGCTTGCATCATGTCCAGATAAACAGGAGTTTAGACTCGTGAGTCGTGACCTATGCGGCCCACGCGTTTCGCGAACCGCTGGTTCCCAAGGCTGCTTCCTTATCCCATTTTGTGCGGGAACCCCTTTTGGTGTTAGCATTATGTTATGCTTTAGCTATTGAAAAATAGCAGATCTATACAAGCTCATAGCGCGCCACCGAGTGGCGCGCTACGAGCTTGTAGGTCTGCTATTTTTGAAAAATCGTGAAAATGTGGCGCAAATTTGGAATATATATTTTTTCTGTTTTATGTTTTTAACTCAAATCTTTGCTTCTGGGGAGGTCCCTGGAACTACATATTTTCAGATGGGGGTCGGGTCCTTGGCATGAAATATTGAGAACCACTGATGAGGTTTAAAAAATATATATATATTTTTTTTTTTATTTCGACGTCAGGCCTAAATGGGTTATTCACATCGTTGTAGGGCTGCGGACATCAGAACGCGTCCCTGCATGGCTGACAAGAGGTTGTTTTTCCTTTCACCCTCTCTCTATCCTCCCCTTGTCTCGTCTTTATCCCCACCTTCATTACTATTCCTGCCCGACGCCGCGGCGTTCCCAGCGAATTACCAAGTCAATTTAGACCCACTTAATAAACGCCTCGGCTGCTTTAAAACGCAAATATGGAAGAAAATGGAGTGAGAAGAAATAACATTTAGCTCATTCGTCCTTAGCCCTTAACCTCTGGCCATCGGCCGCCGGTGAGAGTCTCGCCTCCCCTCCACGGCCTCAGACAGGGAGCATACAAAACAGAGGCCAAGGCTTCACTGATGGATTTATCTCCAGCCGGGAGCCGATGGAAGCAGCATGATAACAAGATAGTTTAACATTTAACTCCCAGATAATATACTGTGGAAGCTTTAAACCATTTAGGCCTGACGTCGACATTTTAAAAAATTTGACAGTTTTCCGAAAATCCTATGTTTCTGTCAGTGGTGCGCAATATTTCATGTCAAGGACCCCCAGAATTATCTGGATTAGGCCGCCGACCCACATCTGAACATTATGTTGTTCCAGGTGTTCGCTCTGAAAGAATATATATTCAAAGATTTGCGCCACATTTTCACGAATTTTCAAAAATAGCAGACCTACAAGCTCTGCTATTTTTCAATAGCTATAACATAATGCTTAAAACACCAAAAGGGGTTCCCGTCCTGAATGGGTTTAAGTGGGGCTAAGATGTAACATTGTTTTAATGCATAATTGAATGTTGTCCAAGCTGCATATGGTAATGTTAATACAATAACTTGTATTCAATTAATTTCAATATTTATTTCAGACCCATGGGGAGATCCATATCACAATTAAAACACAATTAACCCAATTGGGGTGGTTGAATTCCGTCCCCCTGCTCTATCGAGAGATTTAGATTGTGTCGAAGGTCACGTCTCATGTAGACACAGGATCTGACACAGATTTTTACCTGATGGTTAGCTCTGGTCCATAGCTCTAATGCGTTGCATTTAGAGCTATGTTACTCTCAACTTCCGCCGCTCGCATGAATGCAGACCAGCCTCTACTCTTTAGCGTAATTAAAAAGAACGTTTTTGCTACTCACCAAAACAAAGGCGAGTTGTGTCATTAGAAAGCCTACTTTCCTTAGTGGATGCACTCTGAGCCCCCCACCACACGTATAAACTGTACCTTTTGGGCAAAATGGGATTTTGTTTCCACCGGAAAAAAAATACTTTTAGTTACTCCGCTGCGCCCTCTACCTATATTGCCCAGAGAATTGCCTCATAGAGAATATTTTTCCTCCGGTGAAAAAAAAATCCCTTTCTGGCCAAAAAGTACAGTTTATACGTGTGGTGGGGGGCTCAGAGTGCTTCCACTAAGGAAAGTAGGCTTTCTAATGACACAACTCGCCTTTGTTTTGGTGAGTAGCAAAAACGTTCTTCTTATTTACGCTAAAGAGGAGAGGCTGGTCTGCATTCATGCGAGAGGCGGAAGTTCAGAGTAACATAGCTCTAAATGGACCAGAGCTACCTGATGGTCAACTATTCGCTCAATGGTAAAAATGTACAGCACTTGCGCAGGAAACCGGGGTCAAATCCACGCTAGAAGAGGAAAGTTACATAGTGCACCTTTAAGTGCAATACTCAAGCTTTAAACCATATAGCTTAACCCATTTTGGGCGGGAACTTGGTGTTAGCATTATGTTATGCTTTAGCTATTGAAAAATAGCAGATCTACAAGCTCAAAGCGCGCCACCGAGTGGCGCGCTACGAGCTTGTAGGTCTGCTATTTTTGAAAAATCGAAGAACCACTGACATAGAAACATAGCTTTTTCAGAAAACTGTCAGGATGTAGAAGATATTTTTAGAATCTGATCTCAGGTCAAAATGGGTAAAAGCAACAAAAAGGTTTTTATATCACAGTAGATTTTCCTTTTTTTTACCATTTTAGGTGAATATATAATATGGTGCAAAATGCATGTACTGCACGTGAAATGCACACACGACATATAGGACTCATGGGCAGTGTGGAAAATCACATATCACTATTTCAATATTGTTCGATCTACACTTCTACAGGCTCACGACACGCAGTTCAAATGTGAGAAATTGGGAGAAGCATTAGCTGTGACTACAGTGTGTATCATCACCACCTCCATCTCCTGCATGCCTCGTTCTCCTGAGGTGTCCTGCGGAGCGTTCATGCGGTGCCTTAACCCGCTTTGGGCGGGAACCCCTTTTGATGTTTTAAGCATTGTGTTATACTTTAGCTATTGAAAAATAGCAGACCTGCGGTCTGCTATTTTTGAAAAATCGTGAAAATGTATAGTGCAAATCTTTGAATATATATATTCTTTCAGAGCCAACGTTTTTAACTCAAATCTTTGCTTCTGGGGAGGTTATGCTACGAGGTCGGGGTCCATGGGAACAACATATTTCCAGATGGGGGTCGGTGGCCAATTACATATAACTTTTGGGGGTCCTTGACATGAAATATTGAGAACCACCGATAAAGAAACATGAGGTTTTTCAGAAAACCGTCATGATTTAGAAGACATTTTTTTTAGAATCGTTCCCAGGTCTAAATGAGCTAATGCCAGCTGCCATATGGCTTTTTCACTGCAGCCCAAACATCATCAAACCGACCGGCCTCTCTCTGCAGAGCTGCACACTACAGTTTGATCTGTATCTGTGCTCAGAATACCAGTAAGACGCCCTAGGGGGCGAGAAGCGACCTCGCCCTATACGGTCGCAATTATGTACGTGATTATTTTAAATATTGTCGCGGTCGGACGGAAACATTGCCAGTGTCAAAACGGTTAGCCTACTTTTTGGGGGAAGATTTTTTACAAATACATTTCACTCACTCGCTCACTTCACATGGGTGTGATTTATTTGAGGGGCGCTATCCCCTCCAACGTCTGGCTTTCAGACATGACGTCAAGTGGCAGCCAAGTCTATGGATTTTGAATTTTTGTCTTATTCATGCGCCCCCGCGGCCCCCCCAAATCAGCAACCCCCACCCCCATGTGGCAGCCAAGTCTATGTACTTTTTATGTTTGCCTTAACAAATTTAGGTCTGACCTCCAGTTTTCTGAAATAAATATTTTCACGGTTTTTCAAAAATAGCAGATCTACAAGCTCATAGCGCGCCACTCGGTGGCGCGCTATGAGCTTGTAGATCTGCTATTTTTCAATAGCTAAATTATAACATAATGTTTAAAACACCAAAAGGGGCTTAAAGGACCACTTCACCACTTTTCAACATCTCTTCATATAATTGGTCCTCACTAATGTTCATGATAAAACACCACCATGTTTTCCTACTCAGTCTGTGTCTCATAGGAGGGCAGTTCGGACACCCGTCCACCAGTGACATCATCATTAGGCAGATTTTTTTTTAAACAAGATTTGTTTTAAAATATATTTAGATTTGTATTATCGTGAGAACGATGGCTTCAACGTTTGCATTGCAACTTTTCAGGAAAAGAAAGCCTGCCGTTTCTATTAGCTTGGATTCACCATCGATGATGTCACTGGTGGACGTGTTTCTGAACTGCCCACAGCCTTCCTATGAGACACAGACTGAGTAGGAAAAAATGGTGGTGTTTTATCATGAACATTAGTTAGGACCAATTATAGGAAGAGAAGTTGAAAAGTGGTGAAGTGGTCCTTTAACCCATTTTGGGCGGGAGCCCAAAATGGGTTAAGCAATGCATGCCACCCCCCGTTCCCTGTGATGTACAAAAGAAAACAATGGTGCCCCTCACTTCAAACAAGTGTCATTTTTGAGTGGTGCAACCACTCCAAGGAACAGCAATGTCCGTGGTGTTCACCTATGTTTGTGACTGTCAACCTATGTTTGTGTGTGACTCATGTGTGACTCATGAGTACCAGTAGGGGCACTGTTTTGAACCAATAGGAACTGAAATTGGAACGATACAGAGAAGAAATTGGAACGATACAAATTGGAACGATACAGAGAAGAAATTGGAACGATACAGAGAACCAATAGGAACTGAAATTGGAACGATACAAATTGGAACGATACAGAGAACCAATAGAGTTGCACCACTCAGTTCACACGGGTGTGATTTTTTAATATCCAATGCCAATTTCTAATATGACACATGCTTTTCCAGTTTGAATGGGCTAAAACCACAGCATGTTCATCCCTTGACCAATCAAGAGGTTTGTTTGATTGTATTTGTTATGAATCGAATAGATTATCTGCAGAGGGGATAACAGCTGGGATAACAGGCTATTTACAGTGTTCTTGAGACAGATTTTTTTTACAGAATATACTGTAGGCAAACTGAAACGTATTTGCTGCGAGGATTGATATTGCTCATCTCATGTGTGAAATGCATTGCCCTACTTCTGTTCAATTGACTGGCTGTTTTGTTGTAAACACCAGCCATTTCATAAAATGTGCACTGGACACGCACAAAGCAGGCTTAGATGTTGTGTCTCGGCAGGGCCTAAAACATCTGCTTTTGTGACGCCACTCGCCGTGTCTGTTTGTCAGGCCTTGTCAAGAGAGCGATCACAAACATAGGGTCATTACAGTATGCATTACAGTAGGATATATTGTCGGTCTAATTTGCACAAACATTCTGAATCACACCATCTGTTGAGGGGCTTTAAATACAATAAATTGCTGTAGTGGACCGGGTGCTCAGTAGACCAGAAATAGAGGCTTCTGGTTGTGCTGCTTAGCAACACTTGTGCTGAATTCACAGCACTAGCAGCAGGCTATAGCCATTATTGGCTAATAATGGACGTAATGGATGCTTGTTAAATTGTTCCTTCCCAATAGAGCACCGAAGTCCTGGCATCACTCGTTCACAGAAGTAATGGAGAATAACATGGGGTCATCTTGAAATCGTCTCATAAGCATTGTGGTCCAAAAATAAACAAGCTGATATTGCCAGGGAGGTCGTTTACGACAGTCAGTCACTCATATTTGATACAGTCTGCTTCTAGCGAAAATGTAACTAATTCAGCAGCAGTAACATTAGCGTTTTCTCTCAGTCAGTCGATTCTTCATATCCATATGAGTGAAACGGCCGGGATGACATGTTTCAAACACGGTTCATATTATCGGAGATCTAAAATCCCCCTATGGAGACTACAATGCAAATAAAAAGTACATGAACCTGTGGACCACTTTAAGTGGTTCTACCTGGACGTTTGAACATTGTCTTGAACATTGGATCTAGCCTCATTTGCATAGGCAGTAGATTACTATTCAGTATTCGGGCAGATGAAAGTCATTTTATGAACCCATTAAAACCGGGAAAGCATCTGTGTCATTTTAGATTTGTGCATTGGCTATTACAACAAAATCACACTTGTGTGACGTGAGGGGCGCCCATTGTGTCTGTGTGTTATTGTATAAAACAAAAGCAGTCACAATAAGCATATTGGCCACATATTATATATAGATATGTTCTAGTTACGTTCTTAGCTTACGCATGTTTCTTGATAAATGCTGTTTATATATGTGATGTATTCCCATGCTTTTTTGTTCTTGCTTAATGTAAGTCGCTCTGGATTAAGAGCGTCTGCTAAATGCCTAAATTGTAAATTGTAAATTGGACATCTCACGTCGTCATTTAGTGCCCTAAACAAACATTAAAAGTCCATAGACTTGGCTTTGGCGACGATTAATGCATGGCTTTTGAAATTATATCATATATGGCAGCCAAGTCTATATGGACTTTTAATGGTTGTTTAGAGTACTTTTAACAAAGAAATCATCATGTGAAGTGACAGGCACTCTTATCATCATGCATCATCATACATCACGTTGATGCACGTTCCGTGCTCAGCCAAACAAATCATCTCAAATGTGGTACACACAGACGCACAAAGCTGGGCATAGGAGGGGCTAGCACCCCTCAAAAAGGCAGCCCAAAGTCTATGGACTTTTAATGTTTGTTTACAGCAGTAAACGTCATGTGACACAATATAGATACCAAAGGAGTGAGGTGCCCCTCACATCACATGAGTGTCATTTTTAACTGAAAGTGTGAGAACTACTGATTTCGAAGGTAATAGAGCATGAACCTCCACTCTAGCCCAGGTGCTGGACAAAAGGAAGGTAATAGAGCCTCCACTCTAGCCCATGTGCTGGACAAAAGGCAGTACAAGAGGAAGAAATAGAGTCTGCTGCAACACCGGTAGAAAACTCAGCTCCACTGGTTTATTGATGCAACGTTTCGATCACTGGGATCTTCTTCAGGAAGAACATTCCTGAAGTCAGTAGTTGCAGACTCTACAACTACTGATTTCGGCCTCAGGTTTTAACTGGTCATGTGTTTCTATGCTAATTTAGATAGCATATTATGTAGACATAACATTCTATAGTGTACTTACTATGTATACTATGGTATACATAGTTAAGTTCTTAGTTCACGTATGATCCTTGTTGACTATTTCTATGCATTTGATACATTATTACCATAATGTATCAAAACAATTGCGCTCCTAACATCTACGTTCTGTTCAATCAGATTCAATTCAGAGAAAAACACAGCTAAAGATCGCACTTATAAATAATGGAGTGAATGGAGGGGAAACGTTTCATTGACGGACCACAGCGAGAAGAGAGCGTTCCTAACGACCGGTAAGCTACTACTCGGTAGATATTAGCCAGACTATTCTCAGTCAATAAAGACATCATCGGCATTAAATGAGTTCATTAATTCATATCTGATAGTGCTCATTTGTACACTCTTGAGAGTGTACAAATGGAACCAAATGGACCCTAACCGGTCCATTTGGTTCCATTTGTACACTCTCAAGAGTTAAATTATCATTGATTTTACAATATAAATTGGAGTCCCAGAGATAGAAATGACATTAAACGGGGGTCCTTAATATAGACTAATGCATGTCAAACTGGGGGTCCTTGAAATTAAAATGGTTGAGAATCACTGCTAGAGCCGTAACTACCTTTTCTAATGAGGATCCACAGGCTAATGAGTGTCAATTTGGGGGTCCTTGACATGTAAAAGTTTGGGAACCACTGGTATATAGTGTTTGTTCAGTAGCAGGAGTCCCCTTGTCTCTCCAGCTCTTTGGTAAACAGAAAACAGCATTTTCAGGTCATGATACCAATTTGATCCAAATCAGGAGAGATAACTCACACAGGATACAGGATAAAAAGGTGAAATTGGAGGTGATGAGACAAGGAAATGAGCCGACAAAATGTAATGAGTAATAACTAATACCAGTAGGCCTATGCAATGTTGCAACCCACCTGAATTTCTGTTTATCGTAGAGCTGGAGAGACAGGGAGACCCATGTTACTGAACAAAAAGAGCTTCGACCTTTTAACAAAAAAATTATAACAATTTCACTTACCCTCTACCTTTTATATAAACTATATACAGTGTCATAAAAAACAAGTTGTTAGTTGATACTTGATGAAAAAAGGTGATGCGGTGCCAGGGGTTCAGGGAAGAAGATCTTCGTCTTTGAGCTTGGCATTGTCCCTGACTTCGTCAAACGTGTACGTCGTCACGATTTTGCCGTTCTGGAAAACCGTGCACAACAGGTCTGCACCGTGCTCTCCCAGTTTTCCCCTTCCCTCCTCCAGGGTGACAAACTCTCCGCTGTGCGTCCTGTGCAGGGACAGATAGCCTTTCTTGGACCTCTTGTTAGGGTCCGCCACCGGGTCCTTGTACACGTTCACCCCCAGGCCATTGGTGACCACGTAGCTACACTTGAACGCGCAACTGAGCAAGTCTCGGGAAAGCTTCTGCAGCAGGGACCCTCCCGAACCGAACGCTATGTTCTCGATGGCCCATCTATGTTGCTTCATGCCTTCCACAATCTCCAGCAGGCTGTAGATATCGATTCCATCTCCTTGTATGACCCTGATGTACGGCGGGAGAACCTTATAACCTAAAGAGTTCTCCGAGGGAGTGAACTTCTTACCCAGAATCTCCAAGACCTTCAGCACCGTGTCCAGAGGCTTTCCAGAGTCCGGTCGGACCACCAGCGGAGCATCCGCGCCACGGGTTTCTATCAGGCTCCTCAGGTCCTCGCCCCAGAACTTCTCGCAGGCGTTGTAGATGTCGTAGCTGTCGCTGACGACGGACACGGGGACATTGGGGAATTGCCTCACGATGTGCTCAAAGGCATCTTTCTCGTGGTCTTTACCCCACGCCGTGATGGTGCTATGCTCCGCAGCGGGGATAGAATACCCAGGCACTGGATCTTTAGTGCCGTAGTATTTCTTAATGATTCCGATGCCAGCTACCGTGTCTGTCCCCTTGAAGTTGATCAGGTGTGCCGATGCTCCTATCCCGGCGGTCTCCTGTGAAGACACTCCTCTGTAGCCAAAGTCATGCAGTTTGTACTCCAGACCCTCCAGGCTCCCGGAGGTCTCCAGGAGATACTTGGCCAGAATCCTCTTCTGCTCTCTGGAGTTGGTGGCCACCGTGATGGGGTACCAGACCTGCACCAGGATGGTCTCCACCCAGTTGGTGAGCCAGTAGCACTCTGGATCCGTGCTCTCCACGGTGAAGAGAACGTTGCCCCGAGTAATCACGCTGCCTTCGGGAACCGCCTTGATCTCTATGGGCAGGTGGCCGCTGTATTTCTCCAGGATGTACTTCCAGCCGATCTCGTTGAAGACGTCCTCCTGAAAGTGCTCTCTGTACACTTCCTTGGCTTCCTGGATCTTCTCCGGAGTCACAACCTTTCCTTTGAGGTATTTGTGGAGGATGTACTGGAGTCCGTAGAAGACGGCTTCGTTGTACTTGATCTTTCTGTTCTCGGCGGGGTCTGTCCTCTGCTCGCGGCACTCAAAGTAGGAGTACACCTTACTGGTGTGGGGAGGATACTGCTTGTAATGCGTCACCTTGTAGGAATCGGTAGCAAGCAGTATGTTGAAATCCACGTCTCTGTGCTCCATCTTTCCCGTTTCCATGATTCAGGCTCAATATTGTGGTTCTGGAGTTCAGCGCTTCACCACAAGTTTCTCTCAATATAGTTTATGAGCAAAGTGAAAGGCGTCATTGTATAGCGGCTGAGCAGAGCTCTGGTCTGACGACGACACACAAGACAAACTGTTGACACGGTTGCCAAACAAAGCCGATTTGCACAGGCCCCTTGACGCCCATGAGTGTAGTGAGGCGAGTGTAGTGAGACGCCCATGACGCCAGTGAGGCGCTCCAACGTTGAAGCACTGGGCCATAGTGGTAAGAGGAAGGACTGCAGGCGGACCCGTGCTTTAACACGTAGGACCATCACTCCCTACGTCACCCATATGTCACCCCGGACCTCAAATTTGAGGTCCGGAGGAGGTACTTCCGGCAGTCTTCCGGGTGCTTCAAAACACCACTGAGCAACTTCATCGAAATGAATAGCTTGGGGGCGGGGCTAGTGCTCCAGTTCGGTCTCTATCCTTTATATACTCTATGGTGTAGGGTTGCAACAGTGTCTCGATGAATTGAATACACAGGACCTCAATGGAAATAATCATACAAAGGAATAGAGTCTGCACATTGGTATAGCCTCTGGGAACCCAGGCGTTTTGGGTTCAAAAGAAAATAAATCACACCCAAACTCATCTTTTCATCATGATCATGTACGATGACAACTGAATTGATGTGATTGGTTGGCCGATTTGCTCGTCTACATATGACGTAAATTCTCCTTTCATTGGCAATGGCAAAATGTGAGACGTGGCGGGACGTATGTCTGAACCTGCTACATCCCAGGTGTTATTTTAGAAGCCATTCAAGCATGATGTTTATTTCCAATCTGTTCCGACCACATGGATTCCGTTCACCCAAGCTGTGTAAATTGAATAGAAATGGCATAATTGTAAGACACTTTTTCATGTCACTATCTCCATCAAATATTTGACTTTAGCATTAGCATCTTCAACCCATTAACCCTGATGTCGCTATGTTACATTAAAAAAAAGGTTTTAAATGTTTTTGAAAATAATAGAAAATCCACAAGCTCACAACGCATGGTGCATTTTGAGCTTGGTGGCTATTTTCACAATTCTTCACACAACAAATAGTAGGCTACGTACAGTAGGGCATATGAATTTATTTCCATGCAAAATGAATGCCATAAAAGATAATAAGCTTCTTTGATGGCAGGACTAAACAAAAGAAGCTCCAAATGTATTACTTATAGAGTAGTATTATGTAATGTATTACTTATAGAGTGGTATTATGTAATGTATTACTTATAGAGTGGTATTATGTAATGCAAATATGTCCTCATGCATAATGTGTTTGTGTACCTGCATTCGTATGCGTGTGTGGGTGCGTGCGTGCATGTTAAGTGTTATAATTTATTTTCCAAGCATGACATTAATTATGCTAACTATACCTGCGTTCGTGTGTGTGCGTGCGTGCGTGCGTGCGTGCGTGCATGCGCGTTAAGTGTTATAATTTATTTCCCAAGCATGACATTAATTATCCTACCGTAACTATACTGCTTGTATGACAACAGGCCACTAAAAGTGCACCCTGAGTGCATAATGGAACTAGTTGAAACACAGTGGCTGATCAGATGCTGCATAAAATAATCCCTGCCAACATGTTAATGTCTAAATTCACAGGCTGAAATTCTCTGCATGAGGTCTTTTAAAAGAGCCCTTTTAGATGATGAATTGTGTCTGGGAACATCATTCTTTGTGATACCACATGTAGTGATTATAGGCAATGATTACTTTTTCCCCTCATTGGAAAAAAATAAAGGGTTGATATTTTGTGAATGCACAAAATGTGACGCTTTTTTCATCTGTTTGTTTTGAATCTACATTCTGAGCCTGTGTATGTTAGGGATAATTCAGACCTCTGTAATATTTATTTCTGCAAAGTAATGCCTTATTTATATGCTCCATTATATAGACAGTGCCACACGACGAAATGTACAGATCTACAAGCTCACAGTGCATTGCACCTATAGGGTGTACCAAATTCTCCTGGAGGGGGCGTCAACATATGTGTCACGCCGTAGCGGCCGCCATACTTGCTGGCTTGTCTGGTTTGTTTACATTGAGCGACTATCCGTGTGCTTGTATACGTTCTTTTTTTAAACTGACCTCACAATGGTGCAGACTTGCTCAGTAAATAAATGCCACAGCAGGTCGCGTCAAGGAAATGAGCCAGAAAACGGAATTAGATGTTCAGCTTTCCAGCATGGAGACCGCATCAAGGAACCCAGATTGACGAGTTTACAAAAAGACGTAGAATGGCT
>NC_136797.1:23130265-23227765 GCF_951216825.1 Electrona antarctica
CTGTACCAAAGCCCTCCCATATTGCATACCGTGTCCCGATTGGCCACACCATTTCTCTGGTGTAGGAAATGGGCGTACAATTGAGCCTCTCCAGACCGTAATCCTCCGGCAGGCAATTTATTTTTGCCAGCGGCTGATTCGGTCTGGCTTATTAGACAGGCTAGCACTCTCCATCTTCACCCCTGGCATAGTGCACCAGCCTGGGGACTGCGTGGGGCAGAGGTGGAAAGTATACTTTGTGTGAGTATGAGTGTGGGTAATGAGATGTAATAGATGACGTTATTGTTTGGGAGGGAATTGTTAACGGATGGGCTTGGGAAGGGCACAAAGTTAATAGTATAAGTGGTCTGCGGAACATTCCCTAAGGGGCGTCTGTGTATTTCTGGGACACACATAAATACAGTATGTCTCTGAGTGGCTGAGACACGCACGTAGGCACACACGGCACACGCCCCAGAGCAGTGCTGATTTTGTCGACTAAAACTAAGACGAAAAGTGTTTGTCGACTACCTTTTCCCACCGACTAAAATGTCAGGAAGGGACTAGTGGACAAGAGATCCAGTATAAGTCATTTTACAATTGGTTGCATGCTGAAAATAGCAGATCTACAAGCTGACAACGCGTCGCAGCGCGACGCGTGGTCAGCTTGTAGATCGGCTATTTTCAGCAAGTGTAAAATCAGCCATTACGACGGCATCACGGCCCGCCAAAACACATTTTAGTCGACTAAATCAACTGTAGAATTAGTCGACTAAAATGGTATGATATTTAGTCGACTAAAACTAGACTAACACTAAAGCATTCCAGGTGACTAAAATGTGACTAAAACTAGATGAAAACGTTTCAAGAGACTAATGACTATAAAACTAAAATAGAAATTTGTTGCCAAAAACAACACTGCCCCAGAGTTGGCTTTGACACACCCCTGGACGGCGTGTGCACAGTACAGACAGCACCGGCAGGCGTTGGCGGGTGTTTGCGGCAGGGACTTTGAATGCCACGTGAGCGACCCGTCGTGAGACAGATAATCGAGGCGATGTTTTTTTTGTGATGCAGGTGTCGGCAGTGTGAGGTTGCGCGTTTTCCCATGTCCCCCTCACTAATAAAGTAATTATTAATTAATAATGTGAAAAGTCTGAGCGATTGGTGCAGGCAGTGAGGAGCTACGACAGTGTTTCAGACATTCATTCATTCAGACATTCAGAAATTGAGTGAATTATAGTTTGATGATGTTGTCTAATCTGTATGGTAGAGCAGTGGTTCTCAAACTCTTTCATGTCAAGGACCCCCAAATTGACACTCATTAGCCTGCGGACCCCCATTAGAAAATTAGAAAATTATTAGAAAATATATGCCAAGGGCCACCATATAAGAGAAGATTTTTCACAGCTCTAGCAGTGATTTTCATTTTCATTTCAAGGGCCCCTGTTTGACCTGAATTAGGCTACGGTCCTTTGTCTTAATTCCTGCTCTTCTATTGAGACATTTCTTTTTGATTGTGTCAAAGGTCATGTCTCACCTTAGACACAGGAGCTGACACAAATGTTAACCCGACGGTCAAGATTGAATGTATCCCCTGAGCAAGCAGGCATATACTATATTAGCTCAATGGTAAATGTCATCACTTTCTGCAGGAAACCGGGTTCAAATCCGAGGTAGAAGAGTAAAGTTACAATTACATACCGGTAGTGCAGCAAGTAGAATTTTGATCATTTTGAAATAGATTACGTTGTACAGTATATCGACTAACAACTAACAATGCACTAACCATTTAGGACCGTTCAAGACTGGAACCCATTTTGGGGTTCTCGTTGCCATGTACAGTACTGTATATAGCAACATAACGTTTTTGCAATTTTTTGAGTTTTTTTCCCCCGGCTATTTTCAAGATCTTTGCATCTTTTCTAAGGTCATATTGACAATTTGGCCAATGTTTGTCAATTTCTTATAGTATAGTTTGTTGGTTTCTTTTAACCTAGCGATGGTCTACAAGCAGATCTGCAGGTCTGCTATTTTTGAAAAATCGTGAAAATATTTATTTCAGAAAACTGGAGGATTTAGAAGTTTTTTTAAAATATTGAGGTCAGGCCTAAATGGGTTAAAATATGACATATACCCAGAAGCCCTTGCAGCCAACAATGTAGCACATTAAGCTAATCCTCTCTAGGGACCCCCGTGGGGGTTCCGACCCCCCAGTTTGAATGCACAGGTTATCAAGTGTCCCATATAACTCTGTGTCCACTGGCTGTGTATTCATCACCCAGCAGCAGTTTGAGACATGTGTCTTAAACACAGTTGCCCCTGTTCTGGGATGATGAACGGCCGCAGCACGCATTATCATTGAAGCCTATTGAAGCCCAATCTACTTGCCAGAAAGGCAGACACAGGCAAGAAGAATGGCACCTGGAAAAGTAGTTATATGCTGCACAATCATTTTAACCACTTTATCCATTTATAATATACGTTGGCTATTAAAAAATAACAGTTTTACAAGCTCATAGCGCGTCAATTCTCTCTCTAGTACATCTGCTACTTTTGAACTTAAAAAAAATAAATAATAATGTTTGGATTGCTTTTTTACACAATTCTTCTCTTTTTCACAATGCGTTGAGCTTGTAGATCGGCTATTTCCACTAGTTTGGTCCCGGGGAGAAAATTTACATTTCTAAATTTGGTAAGCTAAAACATGTGTGTGAACTGTCAACCACTGCTCTAAATACAGGCCTTGCCTAGGAATAATATAACACACTGCGGTATGGATCGGAACTACTGAATATTGATAACAAAGTTTGAAACTGTAGCAGTTGTGAAATGACTGAGCAACTTGCATGGCCTACATTCCTCAGCTAAAATGTACAGGGCAACGCACTATACAAACAAGCTGCCAGAGAACGCGAGCATGGACTGTGTGTGCTTGGATCTCCCCCCTGCCTGCCTGTGCGCTCTCCTGCTGGGCACAGCTGTGCTGGTTTGAGCCTCTCTGAGCAGCAGAGCTCCATCTTGCTAGAGGAATACAGCTCACTAATATACCATTACCAAGATGTTGCTTTTGTGAATAAAAACAGAGTGATTTAGATATCAGATAGGATAGCAGATCTACGATGATATGGTTAAAGTGCATGGTTAAACTGAAACAAGCTCAAATGAGCTACTTTAAAACAAGCCCAAAAAGACCCGCAACTATACTAATATTCACAAGCGACTTTACAGAAAAACAAGCGCAAAGTCACACTTATCATAAGAAGACTTAATTGGCAACACTGCTCCTGGTGAGTAGGTTGGTGCCTTGAGGCGAGACATGGTAGGTGAAATCATGATTTTTCCTTTTTTTTTTTGCTATTTTGCTTCCTAAACATGTTTTCTTCCAAACTAAAGCAAAATAAACATTCAAAACACAGATTTAGATGTTTATTTTAGTAGTTTATTTTAGCCAATGACAGCTCGTTTTGCTGGGTGAAAATCCACCCTCTCAATTTTCATGATTAGTTGTTGGTACAAAGGAAGTGACCATATTTTGATCAAACCACAGTCAGCTCGAGGTCCAGACCTTTCCAATGATTTATGGCATTATATGTTGTTGCCAAGATTTGGATGAGATATTTTGTCTCAAAATAGTGGCTTCAAATAAAACGTTTTGGAATTTTACAATACAATTATTTAAAGGCCGTTTACTCAAAATGAGTTTTCCTCATACCTGGGACAAAGAATCTCCACTTCAGTTGCACTCACATACACCAAACTTTCCAGTCTTATTCATAACTATATTCTGCAGATACTTACAGATGGGTTTGTTGATATATCATTCACAGCCTGATTTACATCACATTTTATACCTAAAAACATGCATAAAATTTGTTTTTTTATTATCAAATTAGCGCATATAATGCCTAGTTTGCATATTTAAACATATCATTTCAGAAAACTTGTAATACAAAAAAGCTTAGTTTTAATATAAGTAATCAACTGGAGAAGTTGCATTGTGATCAAATCAAATTTCAACAGAATTTCAACTAAATGAATGCCCTGCCTACTGTATATCAACATATGTAATTACAACGACTTAATGAGACTAAAACGACTTTCTGATGGAATAAAAACATTCTTTAACATTCCAACTGTGTTAATGTGGCTAAAAACGAAAACCCCCAAAAAAAAGGTATTTTGGTCTATTGTGGAGTTTCATTAGAGCCGACTTGTGGGTGAAAATACTGGAAGGGGTCACATATAGGCTACTGTAGGTCTATGGTTGTCGCACAACAGTAGTGAAAATAGCCCATATACATGCTCACTAGCGGCCCGCATCGCAAGGCTTTGTGGAGCTTCATGTAGATAGGCTATTTTCACAATTTTAAATCGTTTTCAAAATAACAACAAAAAGGAATGCTTTTGGACATACAAGGTTTCCAACCCCGACAGCACTTTATAAAAAAAGGCACTATGCAAAATGCACTCAAAGGAAGCACTCATACAATTGAACATTTAATTAGATTTTACTCATAAAAAGGGCTTTTGAATGTCTAATAATTAAGTGGGTCTAACACTCAAAATAATGACTCTTACATTACAGTGCTAATGAGCAACCCATTTAAAATTCTCTCTGGCAGAATGGTGTGTGCATGCACCGTAGACATTTGATCACAGCTGGGGTTTTTGTAAAGCCAGTCAGCGTGGCTCGGAGACAGGCCTTAACCAATTTAGGCCCGACATCAAAATTTAAAAAAAATCTTCTAAATCCTCCAGTTTTCTGAAATAAATATTTTCACGTTTTTTCAAAAATAGCAGACCTACAAGCTCGTAGCGCGCCACTCGGTGGCGCGCTATGAGCTTGTAGATCTGCTATTTTTCAATAGCTAAATTATAACAATGTTTGAAACACCAAAAGGGGTTCCCGCCCAAAATGGGTTAAATTGGAGATGATACGCTTCTCAGTCAGCCGCTGCTCAGAGGATAAATCCTATAAGCCCGGGGACCCGTTGTGAGTGACATAGTTTCGCAAAGACCCAAACAACCCCCTTGGCACGGAAAATTACACCTGACTTCATGGAAAGAGGCTACATATATTTGGTTGTATTTATTCATTACACTGCCTTTACAGGCTATATACACAGTATGGTACCTTTTCTCACTCTGAAGACTCACCTCTTCAGACTCCACTCTAACCTGTAGCACTTGCCCTATACAGTATATCCTTGACGACCTTACAGGCTTATACAAAGGTTATAATGTAATTTAGCATGTTATGTAGACAGATTAATTTGCAGCCCTGGCATCCTATGTAGTTTAAATAATTAAATGTACAGATTATTGATTATTGAGCAGTGCTCATCATCATTTTTCGACGGTCGCGGTCGAGATCATTGATTTCACAATGCCACGGAAGACTTCCCGGTCGTTCATTGTCATCCCCAGTTCCTGCTTACTGATGCATGTGTCCCTAGCGATGACATCAGGGAACGACAGTTTTCTACCTCTGGTCTGCTTTGAGGCAAGACTCCAGAGAAGAAGGGAAGACATAACCTCATGATCAGCTCTGTAGCAGTGGCCGGCAAACTGTGTTCTTCTGGAACGGACTAGTGAGGAAACACGGGGAAGGTTGCCGTATATTGGAGAAGTCGTTTCTAATTTATTTGAAAGTGTCCATGTCTCGGAGCCATAGAGTAGAATCGTCTCGACGGTCGTCCTAAATATTTTTACTTTGAACCTCTTACTTAGCTGGGATGACCAGATTTCATGCATGTCATTGAAGGCTGACCAGGACAGACCCTTCCTACTTTGAAACTTTGAAAGTCCTTTTGGGAAGAAATATGGACCCAAATACTTGTAGTCATACTTGTAGTCACCTGTTTCAAAGGAGTGTTGTTAAGTGTTTTGATAACGTGTTGGATTCACATATATTTACGTATTCAGTTCTTGTCTCGTTGAGTTAAAGACCAACACAGTTTGAGGCCTGCTCAAGAGACTGAAGGAGAGCCTGAGTGTACTCCAAAGATTGACTGATAAGCGCGACGTCATCAGCGAAGTCAGTGACAGCAGCACTGCTAACCGCCCCAGTGTGTGTCTTTGTGTGTAATGCTTATGTAAGTCTGTCCTATATTGCCTTCTAAATTGCTGACTGGGTGCAGCAAGAGAAAGAAATGAGGATGAGTTTAATAGTAAAGTCAAATCCCCAATGTTAATTTAACTCCAAATAAAGATCCATTTTATCCATTTATGCATGTGCATACTGTACTCTTCAGAGTTGAAAGAACACTGGATTTGGCTCTGCAGGTGGCCTCGTCTACACTGCATTAGCATGTTTGATAGCAGTGTGATTATAGTCTACATGTACATGTATTATATATGATCACTACGATCTTGCGTACTGTGTAACGATTTTCTGCTTTATAAACCTCTCATGAGAGCCATTTAATGCAGTGAATAAAATCTTTGATTGCATTTTTTTGAAGATACGGCGCATGGCTGAGAAGCTGGCTGGCTGTGGTGTGTGCGTGTGCATGTGCGTGTGCATGTGTGTGCGTGTGTCGCAACTTCAATCTAAAGGGCATCGCAAGGATATTCTGCCTTTTCATATAAGGATATTGTGTAACCATGTAAGCCCTATTATTTTGTAAATAGCGGAAATTTGCCTAGCTTATAACGCACCACGATCCGGACACTTTGTGAGCTTGTTGTCGTCATTTTTTTGGGGGGGGAAATGATTTTATAAAATAGTTACCGGTATTTATGTACTGTATGGACACACAATTGACACGAGAGAGAGAGAGAGAGAGAGAGAGAGAGAGAGAGAGAGAGAGAGAGAGAGAGAGAGAGAGAGAGAGAGAGAGAGAGAGAGTCATGTGTATCTTTATTACAGTATGTACAGTGACCCAGACCAAACCAGGCATCTTACTTTATGGCACCGCTGCTGTTTTGCTGATGTGAATACAAATTCATTAAGGTGTCATTTATTTATTTTCTTTTTTTCCCACTCACTGCGGAGTGGAACGGAGTTCTGGGATGTGTTCCAACTCCAACCCACAATTTATGTCAGTATGAGCAGCAACTCAAACAACTCCAGAGGCAACATAACACAGATTGTGGGGTTTCCTTTCAAATGTAATGTATATACTTCTGAACACAGTGGTGGACAAAAGTACTCAGCGGCGCATGTTTGAGTCAAAGTGTATACTCGTGGTCAAATATTATATAAGGTGGAAATCCGTTATCATTGCGACTGCAGTTTGCATTTAGTATGCAATCTTGCATTTCCCGTCAGTGTGTCACACCAGGCAAGCCCTCTGCAGGTCATTGTGACATCACGTGACATCACATGACATCAGCCCCCATATATGGTGCCCAGGTCATCGTAACATCACGTGACATCAGGGATGGATATACTCAACTACGACCTGCTGTCGTAGTTAAGCCCATATGGAGATCCCTGATGCCATCAATATTGGCCAGAAACTCTACATCAGACCTCAGATCTCCATATATGGATATATGTCAGAACCTGTTCCATATGTTGATCCTTCCCCATCCATCCTTCCTCTTTGATGTCTCCCTTTTGACTTATACCTGTCCATTCAAACTCTAGACGGGCCTGCCCCAAAGTTATTAGTGGAGCCGCACTAATAACAAGGGACACCCGCGGCTATATATACGTGGGAGAGAGAGAGGAGACGAAAGAGAGGGGAGAGAGAGGTAGGGATTTGTTATGTCATATCCCTGAACGGGTTTGTTTGTTTATGTTTATGTTTATTGAAGGATCCCCATTAGAGACACATGACTGAGCCTCTAGTCTTCCTGGGTCCCGAATAAAACAAATACAATACAGATGTACAACTAAAAATACAATTTAAAATAAAAAACAGAACAAAAATAAAAACAAATACAAAGAACAAATTAACGTTATAAAATCAAAAGAACAAATTCACACAACAGTTATGTACTTGGTAAATTGGCAAGGTATCTCTTGAAAGTAATTTTGTTTTGTTGTTTTTGGGCAGAGCATTCCAGAGAGTTATTGACCTACCAGTGTGTTTAAGACTATTTGATTTTGGTGTTATTTGTATTCTTATGTTGCCAGAAGCTGTTGTTTCAGCAGTCATTTTTTAACTGGTGAGCCAAGCTATACGGCTTACCGGTGGAAATAATGTTCCGCAGTAGCATTAGAAGACTCACTGCTACTTTCTTTTCAACCATTAGCCATGCCAGAATGGACCAGTCAATAATAATTTTCACTATATTTGAAACAGGGCCCAAGTGTCAGGTTCATACATTTCCCTTCCTAGAAATGTGTAGTAAAGAAGTACGATACTTGTCTTTGAAATGCCCGCACGCACGCGCACGCACGCGCACGCACGCACGCACGCACGCACAAAATCATGCTGCAATCGGATCTGAAGCCATTAGGCTGTTGTTGAGATCAATGTTAAGGCTATTATAGGTTGTTGAGTTGACTATGGTGCAAGTCTGCGGTGAGTCTCATTGTTGCCGTGAAGCATTTTGTAGCAGCGTCTAGGACAGATTGGATGAGTGTCGTTTAAAAATAGCAGATGTGCAGAAGCTCACCGCGCACACATCTTCTCTTGTGTTTGGTGCCTGCAGGTACAAAGCATTTTCAGATCATGGGGGGCCATTTATAGCTGGGAGGGAAGAATTCATACAGATTGTGCACTTCATGGTAACTGGTTTTTAGATTGTTGGCATGATGTGAAGCATGGGTATAATAAGGTTTTCAAAAACCATCGCAAACGAGTTGGGCTCGTGGATTTTGTGAAAACCACACATTATGGAAATATCTATTGCCATTGTCAGGCAGAAACCTCACTTTAGATCGACAATTTACTACTTTTGCGCGACTTGCTTGTATGATGAAGTAGGGCATTAATTTACTAAAACTATTATAATTAGTATCTAAATGTAAAAAAATTAAATAAAATCACACCATTTCAAAAATAGCAACAAAAACAAAGGGTTTTTATTTGCCCTTATAGGGTGCCTTGAGCACCAAACTAACCCATTAATCTATTTAGGCCCGACGTCGAAAAAAAAGAATATATATTCAAAGATTTGTGCCACGTTTTTACGATTTTTCAAAAATAGCAGACCTACAAGCTCATAGCGCGCCACTCGGTGGCGCGCTATGAGCTTGTAGATCTGCTATTTTTCAATAGTGTAACATAATGCTTATAGTTAAAACACCAAAAGGGGTTCCCGCCCAGACTGCGTTCAACTGGGAAGAGATCATGAAAACTAAGGAGGATCGGAAGGCAGCATTCATCCTCGTTTTAATCTGGCCAACCAGGTGCTCAATGTTGTAGACGGGGTCAGATATCTGGGTCACATCACTACAGGGATGAACTCATTAATGAGGATGATATATGTTCAGTAGCCTCGGAAACCCAGACATTTTTATTTCCAGGGAGAGAAAAAAAAAGTCTGGGTCCGAGTCCACTTCAATTCGGCATACTGTGTAGCGCAAACATCACTCACTCTCTGCTGATTTCTGATCGTCTGCACCTTTGTTAAATTGACACACACGCACACATATACACACACACCGGGAGCTGCCTATGCCATAAAAAGCATAGGTGAGTTCCAGGCTATGTTCAGAGACAATTCTGTGAATTGTACGCACAAGCCAACATAATATTGTCACGTAGATTTCATGTGTACTGCTGCTGATGTGTTAACCCATTTTGGGCGGGAACCCCTTTCGGTGTTAGCATTATGTTATGCTTTAGCCATTGAAAAATAGCAGATGTACAAGCTCATAGCGCGCCACCGAGTGGCGCGCTACGAGCTTGTAGGTCTGCTATTTTTGAAAAATCTGACATAGAAACATAGCAATCTTATCTCAGGTCAAAATGTGTTAAAGCTTATTGTACACCACTGTGTACTACACACATACCGCACGCAGCTACAGTAGCTACAGTAAAGGTAAATACAATAAGTTGTGGGTGGCATAACGATGCTCTCAGAATCCTGCTGAGGCTCCCGACGTGGACAAATTGTTTGTACACTGTGGTGTTCCCACTCTAGACGCCGTTCTCAGAAATCTGATGTGCCGTTTCATGATGAGGTTGAATGACTCAAAAACAAAATCATAATGACTTTAACCACAAGACTTAGAAGATAGCGGCATTAGGTCATATCATTTTTGTTACGTTGTCCCCTGTATTGTTTTTTTATATGGACGTATTAGTCTGAAATAAAGATTTGATTCTGTGTATCATTTTAGATTGTTGCGGTGGCTAGCAGATATACTGTACAATCTCACAGCTCGTCACTTCATACTATTTGCTATTTTTTTCCAGCTGCTGTGTAAGCACAGCTGGTCTATTTTCATTGGCTGCCATAGTGACGGAGCTATCGTCCTGATTGGCTGCCTCGTCTCTAGGCAACCAGACACGTTTTGCCTCTAGACAACCTCTCAGCCAATGGGATAGCATTGCAACCATGAGCAACAACCCACTTATCTTATGACGCCGCGCGCCAATGCTATTTGACCAAAGGGATTCTAATGTCAACGTTCAAGTACAACACGTATAAAAGCTACCATTTTGGGCTTGTTTTAATCTAGAAAGTGTGAAAACTACTGTTTTAGAAGGCATTTTGTATAGAGTCGGCCTCAGGCACTAATGGGCTAATGCATTCATTCGTCAAGGGGCTCCACCGCCGCAGCAAGTTAACCCATTTTCGACTGAGGTCGATTAAAAAAAAAAGGCTTCTAAATCCTAACATTCTTCTGAAAACACCATGTTTCTATGTCAGCGGTGCTCAACCTTTTTCATGTCAAGGACCCTCAGAATTATCTCCATTGGGCCACGGACCCCCATCTCAAAATATGTAGTTCCAGGGACCCCCCAGAAGCCAATATTTTAGTTAAAAATGTTCGCTCTGAAATATATATTCAAGGATTTGCACCACATTGTCACGATTTTTCAAAAATAGCAGACCTACAAGCTCGTAGCGCGCCACTCGGTGGCGCGCTATGAGCTTGTAGATCTGCTATTTTTCAATAGCTAAAGCATAACATAATGCTAACACCAAAAGGGGTTCCCGCCCAAAATGAGTTAATCACCCCTGGACTGTCACCATCAGTAGTGTGACCAGGTGTTCCACATTACAGTCCCTCGACTGTCTGTCCAATGTCCCACATTTTGAGTTGATGTTCCACATGGTGTTTTTGGCTCTTAGTCTTCAAACAGTCAAAACCACTGCAGAAGGAACAGAAAACGCTGGCTCTGATCCAATGCGGCTGTGAAGGAAAACCGCCACGGCTGTCGCCGAGGGACCGTGTTTGATGTCAGTCAAACTTATAGGGCTTGGCAATTAACAGAAAAACTGTTGAAACCAATATTTAAAACCAATAACCGGCTTCATCTGGCTCATGTATAGTCCATGGGCCTTCAACATTGGGTCCTCAGAGTTATACAGGGCAGACAGACCCATGATAATGTATAAGGAGAGTTGTGTCGCTCCTGTTCACTTAATCGGGCCAGTTTTCTACAGCAGAGAGAGGGGTGATATTAGACTTTTAGGCCATTAGGCTGAGGTTGAGCCACTCTGCTACACTCGACCCCCTTTTGACTTCCTCCCACGGGGACACCCGATACGGGTCACACAGCACCATTGTAACACCCGGGAATCGAACCCGGGTCTCCTGCATGGAAAGCCAGACTTTTTTAGGCCATCAGGCTGAGGTTGCGAGGGGTACATACATTGATACATACATATTACAGTAACATACATACATACATACATACCATTTTATTTATCGTCCTCGGTCCATGACTGTGTTGTTTATTTTTGAGGGGCGCTAGCCCCTCCTATATACAGGTTTAATGTTTGTCTTTAGTTCAATGTTTGTTTTGTAAACGCCATTGACAATGAAGGGAAAATGTACGTCATAATGTGCCTCATTACGTCATAGTGTCTCTTTATTGTTAATGGCATTTCATGTTTGTGTTGGCATCGTTTGATTTACATCACCATTACATCACCTTATCAACATGAGTTAGACTTTAACATATTAGCGCCCCTCACTTCACACGGGTGTGATTTTTTCACTTTGTTTACTTGTTAACAACAGTCTGAGTATTGCACTATACAAGACTGTTTCAGTGTGCTGCTGATCGATGCTATTTTTAATGACTATGGAGTGGCTTCTGTAGCTCAGCACTATAGAAAAGCAAACAATAATTGCACAGATTTCCATTTCTAACTTCCCAAAGCTCACACCATTCTTATTACAGTACATGATTCATGGGGTTCAGTAGAAGCCTGGATCCAGCCCAAAGACCCCGCCCACTCTCTGTAGTGGACTGCGTCTCTTGAAGAAAGCTACAGTCTGATAATCAGGCTAGTTCAGTAGACTTCAGTAGACAAATATAGCCTAGGTATAGGCCTATTATAACCATAGCCTAAAAAGCAGTCTAAATCTATGAGCAAGTATATATTCTAAGCATTTCAGAAAGACTGGCCTCATAAAGAGGAGAGGTTAACCTTCAGTATGCATGGCATTTGTGTTGAAAGAGAGAGGCCTCCAGCAACTAAAGTGATGAACAGAGCACACAACATGAGTGCGTGACCCCCTCGACACACACCGGTTGACCTGGTCCCAACAGGTCAGTGTGTCAGACAGCGAAACACATGGTCCTCATTAGCACCAGTTTTGCAGCATGTGCTGCTCATTTACAAATGATGGGATACTGCATATCACACACTAAAGCCCAATGAAACCACACACCAATGATACGAGACGCAACGAAACCGCTTTACCATTCGTCGCAGCGGTCCGATATGTCCCGTTGCACGGCGGCACGCGTCGGTGCACGTCGTTGCATTGCACATCACAAGCGATTAAATTCAACAGAGCTTTATTGGCATGAGAAAACGCTAGTTTCCATCAAAGTTAGAGTTTGGGTTGGGGGGTAAAATTTAACCTGACTCCGCCAGATGGGGGCGGTATTGATTCACAAGTTCACAACACCTCCATCTGGAATCGCTGACGCAGAACCGAACCGGCCACGATTCAGACCAATCAGCGGCAGCTGCGGCCGGGATCTGTCAATCACCTGCCAAGTAGCTTGGGAAAAAAAGGGGCCCACCTTCTTCAGCGATCGGGCTACAGTGGTCCCAGATGGAAGTGGTTTGTGAAACGAGTGTGAAGCAATAAGCTTATTCAATCTGGCAGAGTCAGGTTAGTTAAGATTAGGGTTATCAGAATCAGAATCAACGTTAAGGAGAATTCCCGATTAACTGTTTTCTTAGTACTAGTATTTATTTCATTTCTTCATGAAAAAAATCATTGCATTTTGTTTTTAATTCATGAAAAATAAATCAAGGGATATTAATTAAAAACAAAATCTTGGAAGCAAAAGATAAAGGGACCCATAAAAATGTGTCTGCAACCCACAAATGTTTGGGAACCAGTGGTGTATACTACTACTGTAATATATTATCATATGCTATGGAACCCTAGTGCATTGGTTCCCAAAGTGGGGTCCGGGGATCCCTGGGGGTACTTGAGGGAGTTCCAGGGGGTACTACCTAGCTCAATTAGAGATAGTTAGGAACCAAATGGACCCTTATGGGTCTGTAACTCAGAGAGTGTACAAATGGAACCAAATGGACAATAACGGGTCCATTTGGTTCCATTTGTACACTCTCAGGGTTAAATTAACAGCGGTTTTACAATATAAATTGGGGTTACCAGAGATAGAAATGGCATTATTCGGGGGTCTGTAGCATAATGCGTGTGAAACTGGGGAGTGGGGGGGTCACTGCTAGAGCCGTACAAATCCTCCCTTATCGGGGTCACTGGCATATCGTCTTCAAATAGGGGGTCCGTGGCCTAATAAATGTTGATTTTGGGGGTCCTTGACACGAAAAGGTTTGGGAACCACTGCCCTAGTGTATACCAATTGTGGTGGGGTGAACATTATGTGGTTGTGTGAGCTTGTAGATTGGCCATTTCCGGCGAAGAGATTGTGTGTGTAGAGGGAAATAGTAGCAGAAGGAACATAGATAGGTGCCGAGGGAACATCGGGCACACACTCCCATGCACACACACAGGCAATGAGGAAAACTCCACGTCGCCTCAGGAAAACGCCTCCCATTATTTCAGCAGCAAAGCTTATATATTGTGTAACAGAAAAATACATTTCCCAGCTGCACTTTTCCATCCAAAGTGACACCGCTGATGTTTTGTCCCGCAGTCTCCGCACGTCAATGCCCAGCAGGGAGCGTGATTGATTTGTGTGTGTCACACTGCCATGGTGAGGCATTTAGTTTGAGAAGACGTTATACAGCACTCAATCGGAGTGCATGGGGCACAGCTGGTTGCAGTATCGACAGCCATCCAGAGATCAACGAAAGCTGTACATTGGAGGTGAATATTTGTACATGCTGTCGACGTGTGCCATGAAGTGACCTGTTAGCTATAGAGCGCCGCAGTCCCGCCCCCTACCAGGGCCCAGGAAATGATTATCCGTTCATTTTCCTCATAGACATTTTAAAAAGTATTTATTTAAAGACGTTTACGCCGCGGACAAAGCCAACTCGAGTCGTGACAACTCATGACAACAAACACCATTTTTTTGGGCCGAACAAATAACTAGAAAGAAGAAAAAAACTGCAGGTTACAACACTTTTTTTGTTGTTTTTCTTCTTTGTCATTATTTGTATGGTCCAAAATATTGTGTTTGTTGTCATGAGTTGTCACGACTCGAGTTGGCTTTGTCCGTGGCGTAACCGTCTTCAAATAAATACTAATAGAAATGTCTATGGGAAAAATGCATTGGGAATCATTTCCTGGGCCTGGCGTCGTCATGAAAGGGGCGGGACTGCGACGCTCTATACCCAGAGTATAAAGAAGGATAGAGACTGAACTGGCGCGAAGCTCCGCCCCTCACGCTATTCATGTCAGTGGAAGCTATTCATGTCAGTGGAAGTTGCTCAGTGGCGTTTTGAAGCACCCGGAAGAGCCTTCTACTTCCGCCTTTTTTCGATTTGGGCACCAACTTTTGGTGCCCAAAATGTGGAAGTGCAAACGCGCTCAACGTTAAAGCCCAGCTGCACGGGGTTTCCCAATCATACTTCCACGGGTCTGCCTGCAGTCCCTCCTCTACCACTAGGGCCCAGTGCTTCAACGTTGGAGAGCCTCACAGGCCCCTTGGCTATACCCCCTCTCTTCATGAGAAGATCTCTAGAGGGCAGTGTTTCTCAAAGTGGGGTCCGGGGACCCCCAGGTGTCTTCTGGTAAAGACACCCTAGTAAAATGTGTTACCGAGCAGATATACAAACTCACAGCACGTTACTTCATGCAAGCTTGTACATTTTTGCTATTTTTGAACATTTCTGAAAGATCTTGTGATATATATATATATATATATATATATAGAGAGAGAGAGAGAGAGAGAGAGAGAGAGAGAGAGGTGGGGGTCCTTGATTATTTCTCAAAAGTTGTATAAATGTATGGAATAATTTAAAATGTTCGAATGATTCACACCATTGTTTGGAAAACACTGCTCTAGGGAACAATAAACATTCTTCGGGGAAGGCAAAAAAAGGAGAAAGGGAGGGAGACTAACGGTTCATGGGGGAAAGTTGGCTGGTCATGATGAGCGCTCAGGGCGCGAGCAGTGTCTTGCTCAGGGACACTTTGTAACGGTTTCCTCAGTAGCTTATTTGGTGTGCCAGGCAGGCGAGTACCTACCAGAGAGGAACTTAGCCTCTTCTTTTTTTGTGTAGCCAGGTGGTGTCAAGGAAAACGAACAAAGGACTCAATAAAAGATAAAGAACCCTTAAATGTGTTGGATTGGAACAGTCTTTGTATTGAAACCAGGGGTGGGGGAGGTTACAGCATTGGCTTTTAAAGAAAATAACAAAATCATCAAACATAAATAGCATTCAAAATTCTGTTTCACTTCCAGAACAAATCATAAACCCCTAAACCAAAATATGTACTCAAAAGTTTTCACTCAATGTTCCAAATTGGAATAATTCAACCTTAAAATAAAGCAAAATGAGTCTTCAGGAAATAAACCAGTTAAATTCAAATAAAACAATTAATTGTCAATGTTAATGGGAAATATGGTCTTTCTGTTTAGGCAATAGTGGAGAAACCTCCTCTTGCTCTCAGTTAAGTAGGCCTATTTTCCATATATGGAGTTGGGTTACCTGTATGTTCCTTAGTTGAATATGGTTAACTCAAAAGTAAACAGGCAAATCCAAGAAAGTCCTGAAGGACAATTAACTCTTGCTCCAAACAATTCCCTCCTGAGCTCCAATTCTCCCTGGATTCCAAACGCAGTGGAGCTTGAAGATCTACCGGCCTGCTTCCCCAGTTAGTGAATTATATAGTTTGTTTAGGTAGTTTGCTCCAACTAGAGCCACTTCAAGGATAAAATAAAAAACAAAAAAGAATGTTGAGTAGAGTGCTGGACAACTGTCATGAAGTGCTGCTGCCAACCTACAAACTGTTTCTCCCACACTGAGTGACACACCTGTGGCAACTTCAGTCCTGAGCAGGGAGATTGCCAGGTGTCAATCATCGTGGTGATGGCCTGTTAATTATTCAATTAGTCAATTAAGAGTCAATTGTGACTGGCCGTCACAACTTCGACACGGAGACCAGGACGCGAACCGGTAACCTTCTGAATACCAGACAGCCTCTCTACTCACTAAGCTATTAATAGCAGAGTACTAGACTCTGACTCAAAATGTATTCAAAAGTTGGGTTCCTTGATATAAAATTATCCTGTAGAAAGTAGCAATACCCGCACTAGCAAATTGAGTTTGCCTCGATCGTCATTCCGTCTACTCTTAACACAATCAGCACCGGGATTCCTTCAAAATAGGAGCTCTGGGGTGCCGGAAAGACATGGCCGCTTTTACTTTGAAACCCACCCCCCCGAAAAAAAATCCGGAAAAAAACTGGAGAAATAGTTTGCTTTACTTTGCTAGCTTAAATTGCTATCGTTTTAATTTATACCATATATGATCCAAAAAGCGTCCATATTTTGAATGAGAGGCGGACGAGGAGCAGAAATTAAGCGCTAGTATATGCATCAGATCAAAACCACGGAGAGCGCCTTGGATTAGCAGATACGAGGCATTATTTCTGCCGCGCTAACAGCTAAGTCAACGGGAAGCTAATATGGCCGTAGAGCGCGAAGGACGGTGGCCGAGAGTCGGACTGAAAAATGTAATGAATATTCTTCTCTCGCCTGGTAGTCTCACGTTAACAGACAACTATGCCACAATCTCCGAATGCTATATAGAGTCTGGGACTATAGCCCCCATGAGCTGAGTAACGGAAGCTGCCATTTCCGTTCATTTCCTTTTCTGCTAAGCAACAAGCTATAGCCTTAGATGTTTTCTATTTATATTAGGATAAATATGCGCGACTGTAAAGATGAAACGGAAGTGGCGAGGAGGCTCCACTTCCGCTGTATCTGGATACTCATGAGACCTTTTCCGTTGGCCCAGACTGTACGGAGCGTTTGGAAATCGCGGAGGCACAGTCTGGTAACGCAAGACTACTCGCCTGGTATCATTGAGGATGCGTTAGGACGTGTACACGCGTCCAATGCATCCCTCGATTGGAATAATGTTAGTATGAGGACACGGTCATCAGCAAGATAAGAAATGGAGATGTGATATCGGCTTGATCTGCATGTTAGCCTTGACCTTCCATCCGTTTGTTGACCTTCATCTGTTTGACCACTACTCTACAGTATTATTGTTTCGCTCTCATCTGCATAAGCATTTAGTAGCAGTAGATGTACAGTGTCACAACAGCTCATTTTCAGGAATTAACCCATTTTGGCCTGACCTCGAAATTTAAAAATGTTCTTCTAAATCCTCCAGTTTTCTGAAATAAATATTTTCATGATTTTTCAAAAATAGCAGACCTACAAGCTTGAAGATCTGCTATTTTTCAATAGCTAAATTATAACAATGTTTAAAACACCAAAAGGGGTTCCTGCCCAAAATGGGTTAAGCTATAAACTCATTTCCACACGGGCCACATTGCAATGTGTTGTGACCTTGCAGATCTGCTTTTTATTTGTTGCTATAGTTTGACGAATGTTACCCAGAATATCGACGCTTATCGAATATCGGTGTTTTTTTTGCGGCTTTCACCTTTATTTTTATATTTTTGTATAGAGGGACAGACAGTAGGCTGACAGGAAATGGGGGAGAGAGATGGGGGAGTGACATGCAGTAAAGGCCGTCGAGATCGGGAGTCGAACCCGCGGCACACTGCCAGACTCGGACTACCGGCCAGGCCCAGGCCAAACTGCCCAGGCCCAGGCCAAACTGTTGTGATATCAAACATAGATATCAGATTAGAGTGAATGAGTACAAGTATACTGGCAGATACAAGAAGGTTGCCATAAAGGCAGCAAAAGAAACCACTGTAGCTGTAACGGGTTAGCCTGGCTAATAAGCCAGACTCAAATCACACTGTCGTGTGGTATTTGAGTCTGGAGATGCTGTGTATGGATCTTGTTTCCCGGGGGGCGGGTTCAAACATTTTCTCTTTGATGCAATTGGTCAGAGCTACTGTCAGTCAAAGGTCTCAAGCATTGAACGTCACTGTACCAAAGCCCGCCCATATTGCATACTTGAAGAAGAAGAAAATAAGTAAAACGTTATTAAATAATAATTTAAGTTATTAAATTATGTCAGTGATTTCTTTGTATATTTAAGTTATTTGTCATATCCTTATCTGCCCATGTCATAGCAGCAGCAATAGTGTATTGGAGGACGAGATTACATGGGCAGTGATGAGCGTGTCAAAACGAGAAGCAAAACTAAAAGGTCATCAGTATACATTCACACTACTGAACACAAATAATATGGCAGGCAGATAAAGCAAAGTAAATTGTTATTCAGAAGGAGGTCCTTTTTTCTGACCTTCCGCACCACAAATAAAGCCATCAACCTGTATGAAAATGAGCCATCAACTGCTGCAGGGGTAACTTTGAGGATGGAGAGGGGACACCATCTTTCCACACTGACTCCAGATGGGCCATATAATTGCATATTTCCATCGTACCAAAATAGCCATTCTACTTGTATTGGGCTTGTATTGGAATAGGCCTATCTCACAGAATTTCCCCGCCCCCTGGAAACGCCCCCTTTCTGGGCTAGTGGTGATAGCGTGACGTCACTCCATAGACACTACATGTTAACAGAGGTTATTTAAGAAGTCTACTACTTTTGTTTTCTCAAGGTAAGGTTTGTTCTATCTTTTCGAGCTGATTTACCATCTTGTTTGCTTCATAATAATATTGGTCTGTCACATTTTTACATTAGGAAATGTACTTAGATTCTCCAGAGAAAAATACGTGTAAATGCTAATGTTAAATGACACCACTATCTACCGGAAGGGGGCGTGGAAAGGGGGCTGTGAGATAGGCCCATTGTAACAACTGAAATATATCAGTATTCTGATATTAACCTGTGGGCCGCATTAAGTGATGGTGGGGGCCGCATGTGGCCCCCGGGGCCGCCAGTTGCCCATGTATGAACTGCTGTATGAAGAGTGTTGGTGTGAAATATTTGCCACGAGTACAGTGACAAAGTGTTGCGTGATGCGACGCGTTGCGAGCTTGCATATCAGCTATTTCTAGTGTTGTGTTAATTGCAGTGGTGTAAAAAGTACATATTTACTCTAAGTACATCAGTCATGTAGAAATACTCTGTTGCAAGTAAAAGTCCTGTACTCAACATTTACTTGAGTAAAAGTATAGGCATCAAAATATACTTAAAGTACTAAAATTAAGTACCTGTTATGAAGAATATCCCTTTTCACAAGTCATAAAATGTATTAAAAATATTTTGAAAAATGGCAGATCTACAAGCTCGAACTTGTAGATTGGTTATTTTAACACACACAAGTGGTTAATGCATGGATGATAATCTAACTCTATAAAGTAACTAGTAGTTGTAGAGTAAAAGTGCAATATTTGCCTCCGATCGAGATGTAGTGGAGTAGAAGAAAAACTATTTAAAATCGGAAATGCACTAAAAAGTAACCCAGTACTTTAGTACATTTACTTAGTTACTTTACACCTCTGCTTAATTAGACCTGCAAGAGGTGGAAGAGAGAGCGAGAGAGCTCTCTGTAGGAAGGAAATCAAATGATAAGAATTAAGCAACAGAGGATGGGCAGACATATTTATTGAGATCGTCTTCCATAATGTATGAATGTGGGACCCGAGTGAATCCTATCAAAATAGGAGAGATATGAGAGAATAATGTGGAGGAAGGAAGTACAAAGAATGGACTAATTTGCTCAGTGAACAAGTTGGACTGTACAGTATAATGCATTCATAGAACCGCAGGGCTGGAGGTGCGAAATGGCTGTCTGATGTAGGTTTGTTAATATCGCAATTTAAGAAGGGAAAAAAAATGCATGTTTAACCACTTAAACCCCATATGTTGTTTAGTGGAGTCCCTTGGGTTTCTCTCTCTATGCTAGTGTATTCCGTGATCGCTCTACATTATATAACTTTTCTGAAAATAGCCTATCTACAAGCTTACAACGCACGTTGAACACATACACAGATCTGCTGTTTTCGGCTAATGTTTTCCCCAGAATGGCCCAGACGGTTAGCTCAACCGTCTGGGCACCTAGGCTGCCAAGCCAAGGTTCGACTCCTGATCCCGGCCTTTGCCGCGTGTCTTCCCCCATCTCTCTCCCCATTTCCTGTCAGTCTACTTTCAACCTATCAATAAAGGCAATCTTTAATGTTTTCCCCAGAATACGGATGATGGGGTTTAAGTACTACTCGGCATGGCTTATGTTATTACCATACTTTGGCTACCGTTATTCAAAAATAGCAGATATACAGTACAAGTTCATAGCACGGCACGAAGGGGCGTCACTTGATTTTTATTTTATTTGTGCACATTTGAGTCAAAACAATTGCCTCATTTCCACCCACCAGCTGTTTCCACCCACCAGCTGTTTAAAAACCAGGAAGAGACGCTCTTCCTGGTTTTGAAACAGCTGGTGCTATTCCCGCTATTCATGTCAGTGGAAGTTGCACAGTGGCGTTTTGAAGCACCCGGAAGGACCGTCTACTTCCGCCTTTTTTTCGATTTGGGCACCAAAATTTGGTGCCCAAAATGTGCAAACGCGCTCAACGTTAAAGCCCAGCTGCAAAGGGTTTCCTCGTCATACTTCCACGGGTCCGCCTGCAGTCCCTCCTCTTACCGCTAGGGCCCAGTGCTTCAACGTTGGAAAGCCTCACTGGCCCCTTGCTTGACGCGAATGTCTGGGTACACTGACTCTGAGCCTCTCAGCCACTGCAGTAGGATGATTGAAAAAAATGTAATGCATTTTTACCCTCTCTTCTAACACTTACTTAAAATATGTATTACCTTATGTGATCTGCATTTTAGTGAACAATAATAAAGCAAGAAGGCAGTGCTGTGGGAGGTGAAACTTGATTTAAAGTTTCAAGGAATGTACTTACTGTACTGCATTGCTAAACTAGATTCCCATAACGGGACTATTATGTTAAATGCATTATGGGGACAAGTATGAGATTGGTGTTTCAAACTGTGAAACAAGCTACAGCGAGAGTGCAACCTGCTGCGGAGCTGCGGCTTCATAACACAAACACAGACGCAGATAAAATAGGTATGACCCTTTCATAAAATTGATCCTCAGTAATGCTCACCACACCAAACCACACCAAAGGGTTGAGACGGGACATGACGGTTTTTAACTCATTCCAGGCTAAGGACTTCAATCTGCGGCAGCTAGAGGCGGGATCAAAGCATACACAGTGCTGCCTTGATCCCGCCTCTAGCTGCCGCTGATTGGCCAGGCCGTTTTGTGGCCGGGCATCAAGTCTGCCCAAGAGTTCCCAGATGGGAGCAGGAGGGGGGAACCCAGTGTACTCTCTGCCGCCCCATCTGGCGGAGTCAGGTTATTCTTTAACGCCTTTTTAATGAAATCCCGTTCCGCCAACGACGCCTTTAACGTGTTAATTAGCGCTTTATTTAATGATAAACCTATAAAGTTGGCTTACCGCAAATCAAAGCTCTCGTCGATCGGCAGCTCCATGTTCGATTGCTTCCCCTTCAGCCTCAATGCATTGAAAAAAGAGCAAGGTGGTGGATGAGGCCTTTCTAGACCTTTTTATGAGTATTTCGAATCGCTCTGCATAAATAAAGTGTGTTCATTGGCTCAATAGTTTCCAGTTTTTCATGTGTCTATGAGGTGACAGTACTTCATTAGACACCCTGGAGTCGTTTTTATGTGCAATGGTGTATTAACTTTGTATTTAGGGTTTCTTCCTGGAGGCTGAACCCTTGACAGTCAAACGGGCCAATGAAATAAACAGTAATATAGTGACATCACACTATCACACTACCTCCCCTAACCCCTCACCCTTTATCATACAACTACAGCTGTGGGTGTGGCTTCAGTTCAGGTGGATCAACACCCATCACCACCCACCAGGCAAACCAGGCATACTTAATGAACTGGTGGGCGTGTCCACATAAAAGCATGATTTTAACAAATACTGTACACTTTTTGGAAAAAGTTCTTATAATAATACCTGATGATCATGTTTTAGGGTGGGAAAAAATCGTGGCACTCCATCTTTAAGATGTCACCATGTCTGACTATTTGATGCGTGTCTAAGATGTGGGCTGTTGTGGACAGTTGAAAAACCTGCCTAACAGTGACATCATCGATGGGCAGGTTTGGTCATTTCAAACAAGATTCAACGTTTTCACTATAGCTTGGGATCAGCAGGCAGGGACAAAGAGGGAGACACAAATTGTGCCATCCAATAATGAACATTAGGTTCCATTAAAGGAACCTAATATTTCAATATTTTTGGGGGGTCATTTCATCGTCTACTCGGGCTTTTGTGAACACCGCAGACAGTTTTTTTAAATATTGATATTCATTTTAGTTACCCCGCCCCCTTCCTATACAAGCCAAACTCCATTTTAACCATGATAGATTCATTGAAAACACCCACACTTGGTTTTGGTGACTCATACTGCTCTTCTAATATGTGAGGGGGGCGTGTTTTTTCAATTTCCTTTTTAATTTATTCATATATACGGTGTGTGTGTGTGTGTGTGTGTGTGTGTGTGTGTGTGTGTGTGTGTGTGTGTGTGTGTGCGTGTGACCTATTTAACATATTTCTGAAAGACATCATGGAGAAAGCGCTCCAAGAATATCACGCCTCCATATCCATCAGAGGATGGATATATGTAGGGAGGTTGAAAACAGATGCTCCTATAAGTTCTTATCGTATGGTATAGTAGTAGAGTGCTTATAATGTATGAAGAAAATTGGGGTAAAATTTGCATAGTACATACAGCATTTCCCTGTGCTGCTATCTGAATTACCTTGGTAGACTCAGACTGTGACATATTTTATAAATAAACATGCATGAACTGAACCTTGCGTCACTTTTCCCCTTGTCACTCTAGGGCAGTGGTTCTCAAACTTGCGGCGACACCAAACTGTTGTTTTACTGTCATCTGGGGATCAATCATGTGACCCCTATAGTTTGGGAACCACTGCTCTCATTGTAAAAAATCACACCCGTGTGAACTGAGTGGTGCAAATCCCCCCCCCCCCCCCCCCTCTATCTCTCTCTCTCTCTCATTAGCAGGCAACATGCAGCACTACTGTATCTCTCTCTATCCGTTTCTGGCACAACAGCACCACTTTTGGTACTCATTGGTACTGGTCACAAACACACAAACATAGTTAGTTGAACACGGACATTGCTGTTCGTTGGAGTGGTTGCACCACTCAAAAATATATATAATTATACATAAAAAATTGTATAATTATATAGGGGGGTTATTCATGATGTGAGTTTAAAATATGTTAGAGAAAATATGAAAATATCAAAGGATAGGCATCAATAAGCTTTGAGCTTCAGCCTATGCCTTTTCGATCAACTATAAGAGAATGTGAATATTTTAGGTAATGATTTACTGTATGTTACACTGTTGAATTGATCGGAATAAACTAAACTAAAGTACTTTGAAATGTCAAGATAATTCAAAGTTTGACATGACATGTGTAATGTACCGCAGCACGGCTGGATAAAGGGGGAAAAGGGTTATTATTCGGTGGGAAACACAAGTCGACGTGAACACCACCAGAGACTGTGCTAATTTTTTCAGCATGATGCATCTACTGTAAACAACACAGGTGGAGAGATGTGACAGTTAGCGAAGAATCTCTTTCAAAGCACACTGAAAAAAATCATCAGTTTCAATTTTAACCCATTTAAAACGTGCGAGAAGTAGGCTACCGATTTAGAAGGCATTCGTATAGAATCGGCCTCAGGTCTTGATGGGTTAAATCAGGGGTCTGCAACAGGCGGCTCTGCGGCTCTAGAACACGCCCCTAGTGGCTCCCTTACAAAAAAATTATGGAAATGTATAATGTTTACCCTGTAGAAAAAGAAAGATGGCCGACGAAAAACACAATGCAGATTGGCTGCCTGTATGTTTAATCTGCAGTGAGAAGCTATCAAACAACAAAAAAAGAAACGTTGAAAGACATTTCCAGGGAAAGCATGCTAAATTCTGCTAGTTTCGTTGCAACCCGGGAGATAATACAGCTTGGCAAGCCGCATTATAATGCGTACATTTTCTTTGCGGCTCCAGATAGATTTTGAATTTATTTTTGGTCGAAAATGGCTCTTTCAACAACTTGGGTTGCCGACCCCTGGGTTAAATGAAATCACCCATTTGTAACTCCGAGAACATTCAAATGTAGCAGCAAATTTGCACACTGCTCTCAGAGTTAAACTGACGCTCATGATTTCTGTACAGTCTGGAATCAATAGCGGCCCCCCCTATGTGCAGCCACAGGAGTCTGGTGGTTCCGTCCCCCACTATGCTCAGCTGACTCCGCCGTTGGAGCCACAGGAACTGTAATTGTAAAGCATCCCGATTCATTAACCAGTTTCCAACCAGAGCCGTGCTAAATCCATACAAAAGTGCCCTTTTAGTGACATTATACCTTTCGCTCGAATGGTTTTGATGGATGAATATA
Source organism: Electrona antarctica (assembly GCF_951216825.1). NCBI lineage: Eukaryota > Metazoa > Chordata > Actinopteri > Myctophiformes > Myctophidae > Electrona > Electrona antarctica. Next base: position 23,155,326 of record NC_136797.1, read on the forward strand.
TTTTGGTAGGTTTCACACACACATGCTGTATACACACATGCACGCACACGGATGCACGCACGACGTACACACAAAAGCGGGAAATGCATGACCAATTAGCGATTGACACATTCACTGTCAAATACCATAGTTTTGACCAGAAAGAGTTCTAGAAAAGTGCTCATCCGCCAGGCCGGGTTGCCTAGGCAGAAATGGGTGGGGCCTATGCGGGGAGTTGGGTTATGTATGTGTCAAGGAATCCAAGGGGAATGTCATTTTCATATTGTACAACCCATGGTTCAAGAGTCATATGTCAAAATGTGAAGAGACCTGTTATAGCACCACCATGAGGCAATTTGAAGGACACAAATGGCCTACTGTGAGTGCATGTCCGTGCACAATGTCACGCCAATCAGTCCACCGGTGCCCAATTTAGAGCTGTTCAGAGACAGACATCTGGACGGACATGCAGACGGACAGACAAACTCACAGGAGTGGGAACATAAATCTCTCGCTGGCGGGGATAATAATGCTCAGGCTTGTAAGAGAAACGCAGAGATAATCGAGTGAGATATTGTGGTAAATACAAAAGGATAGCCAGGAAGCATTCATGGGTAATGACATTCATGAGAACTTAGTTATTTCCTTTTCCTGTTAATTTGTCTTGATTAACCGATTAAGACCCGAGGCCGATTCTAAAAATGATTCTTCTAAATCCTTTAGTTTTCTGAAAAACGTATCTATACGTATCTATATCCGTGGTGCTCAGACTTTTTCATATCAAGGACCCCCAAAATTATTGTATTTTATATTGTATGTATTTGGCCGCAGACAACAATCTAAAAATATTTTGATCCAGGGACCCTAGAAGCAAAGATTTAGTTAAAAATGTTTGCTTTAAAAAACGATTTATTTAAAGATTTGTACAAATGTTCAATTATTATTATTATTTTCAAAAACAGCACATCTACAAGCTCAAATCGCGACACAAAGTGAAGCGCCATGAGCTTGTATATCTGCTATTTTTGAATAGCCAAAATATGGTTATTACAACCTAAAATGACACCGATGCTTTGCCGGGTTTTACGGGTTAAGACCAAACCACAAAGCTAATCAATGTGGATTAGGAACTAGCAGATAGAAAGTTCACTTACAAAATGGTAATGAGGTGTTTCGCCTCTAGATCCGAGCGGATACACAGAGGCTGTTTGGGAATTTGCAGTGGTGGAAAAATTACTCAATTTGTTTACTTAAAGGAGCATTCAGTGATTTGGGTGATTTGGAAAACCACCCAGTCCGCCCCGGTAACAAAATGTGTACATGCACGCTCTACAGTGGGGGGAAGTGCAACAGGCCAACAGCATGTGCACCAAGGCCCGCCCCCACTCGATCATGATTGGAGGAAGGCCCCTCTCATCCTGATTGGATGAAGGTTTTGCCACCCGCCACCAAAACTGAAACTAGGGTTGTTGGACCCCAGGGGCTCACTGGGGACAGGGAGGAACTCCTTATATGGTCAGCACACTCTATAGTAGGGAGGATTATCCAGAAAAAAAGAAAAAACGTGATATTTGAATTAAGTCAAATCACTGAATATGCCTTTAAGTAAAAATATTAATACTGCAATTTGGACATGTATACTCTGTAAATATCCAGAACAAAAAAAAAATACAAAGTACAAAAGTATTGGTATCAAAATGTACCTGAAGTACCAAAAGTAGAAAGTGTACTCATAAATAATGCAGTTTTCAAATGTATAAAAATCTCGATCTTGGGCTCCCCCAGAGTTATTAGTGTCAAAGTGTCCTTGAGCAAGACGCTGGCCCCCAAATTGCTCCAGATGTGCAGGTTGGTGCCTTGCATGGTTTCCTCTGCCATCGGTGTGTGAATGTGTGAGTGAATGGGTGAATGTAAGGCACAATCTATGTAAAGTGCCTTAGATAAAGGCGCTATATAAATGCACCATTTACCTATAATGACAAGCCTAAAATAGGGATTCATACTGTGCTTCCTGCTAGCCAAATCATTAACACATACCATATTGGCGTGTGACTTCACTTAGGTGATAATAAAAAGAACATCTGCACAGCACTCGCGAAAAGAGAACTGCAGGAGAGAGTGAGAGAACACCCAATTTCTACCATTGGAAATATTTGTGGAATGTGTGCAATCTATTGATATTCATAGGAGCCATTCCCAGTCCTCTCTGATGATCAACTAAGATCTTTTCCCTCCCAGGGCAGGTGGGACGCCGTTTTATCTGCACACATGAACATCGCATAGCCCCAAGCAACCGTACAGTGGTGGAAAGTAACATTAACCCATTTACGCCTGACCTCGAAATTTTAAAAAAATCTTCGAAATCCTCCAGTTTTCTGAAATAAATATTTTCACGATTTTTCAAAAATAGCAGACCCACAAGCTCGTAGCGCGCCACTCCGTGGCGTGCTATGAGCTTGTAGATCTGCTATTTTTCAATAGCTAAATTATAACAATGTTTAAAACACCAAAAGGGGTTCCCGCCCCAAAATGGGTTAAAATAATTGATTCAGCAATGCATTGCGATTCGGCCGTGCAGCAATGCAATGCAACATAATCCATAATGGCAGCCTAAATATAATTCTATGTCATTATATAATTATAATACTGTATAAAATATAATATTATACAATATATATTTCTAGATAAAATATGTTGTTTAGTATATCTGACTGCTTGTAATGACTGATGAGCAATTAACAATTTGCCATGTCGTGCAGCAATATACTGTAGAATAGTGCGATGCATCGTAGAATCGAATTGAATCGTTACCTGGCGAATCATAATCGAATTGAATTGTGAGGGAAGTGCCAATGCAGTTGCACACGTCTATTCATTCTATCTCTGTGAGGAAGGCCTACACAAAGATTTTCAGATGGGGGCCCACGGCCATATAATGATATCATTCTGGATGTGCTTGACAGACACGAAGAAGTTTGTGAACTTACTGATTTAGAAAGGCATGTATAGAATCGGCCTCGGGTCTTTAATGGGTTGATTCAGTCTGACCGGAAGTATAGGGAATCTAAAACGTAATCCCCATCGGCCATTAAAATGAATGACCTAAGGGTATATCACAAGCTGCTATACTACTATGGAGTATCTCATAGGAGGAAAGGGATTGTGGCGGTGTGCACAGGTTAAACGGATACATCTGTGTATTACTTAAGATAGGATTACTGAAGCACACGGGAGACTTCAACAAGCGAGCACGGTCTTTCACTCGTGCTTTGTTGCATCACCACTGGTATGCAACAAAGCACATTGCATGTGTGTGTGTGTTCTCCGAATTGGATCCCAGCGAGAGGGAGATTCTTGGGACAGATATATACGTACGTCGTTAGGATATGGATGCAATTAGCTTTATAACCTGCAGGGAAATTAACCCATTTAGGCATGACCTCAACATTTGAAAAAAAAAACCTTCTAAATCCTCCAGTTTTCTGAAATAAATATTTTCACGATTTTTCAAAAATAGCAGACCTACAAGCTCGTAGCGCGCCACTCGGTGGCGCGCTATGAGCTTGTAGATCTCCAATAGCTAAATTATAACATAATGTTTAAAACACCAAAAGGGGTTCCCGCCCAAAATGGTTTAAGCAAATACAAATGAATAGTATCATATGAGAATACACTCAATACAGGGAGATAAAATAAAAGACAGAGAGAGACAGAGAGAGGCGCACCATGGGAGACATCTATACGTACATTTATGCACAGCGGACGCGTGCTCGGCGACTGTATTTACACAGCGGGGTATGAAACCACATCCACACTTCGAGTACAACGCAACAACAAAATGGCCTCCATCATGTGAACATGATCAATTGAGGCGCAGTGTCTTTCCGCAACGTGCAGGAGGGTGAGATGGTGCCACCCTCTCATGCTCATATGGGGAGACTTTACGTGTCTGTGGAGCCTAGACGCCCAGCAGCTCCCGAGTGCGTATCGCACTCTAACTCTGATAAATTACATTGTTTTGGAACTTTGTGAGGTTTTTTTTTTTCCCCTTCCGTACCTCAGATCATATTTCACACCCCGCAGCCCATGAAGGGGCGAGGGAGGGGGGCCGGGAGGAGAATGGAATGAGGAGGTGGAAGATGGAGCGAGCAGGCATCACAGAGTGGAGGTGGATCGAACACCCCCCCCGACCCCCCTCCCCCTGTATATATGCCTGCTCCGAGCATGGGGTTCCCAAAAAACTGAAGCTGGTCTCCCCTAGTCTCGTGTAGCCATGCAGACAACTATTCCACAATCTCCGAATGCTATAAACTACCTCGCAAAATCCGAGTTATGTTTGCTGGCCTTTCCGTTCACGATTTTTTTTTGTTGTAATATCTATGAGCATTTGTGCCCGTCGTAGACATGCGCAGAGCAAGTTCAGTCAGGGAACCTCAGTGCAGTTGCTGCCGGCCGTTAATTGGGCCGCCTCAGCATCACGCTCTCATTCACATGATTCACTCAGCCAATCACACACTCACTCCATCTTCATACCGGCTACTTTAACCGGAGGTTTGCATTCCTCCTCCTGCTTCCTTCCTTGCTGCTGCTGCGTATCAGCGCGCTGCTGTATACAAACCTGCTGCTCACCCACCTCCACTCCAGCTACCACCTGTCGTTTTGGATCTACTGTTTAGGTACGGGGGATTCGGAGTCCCTATGGTCGGGACTCGGGACTGATGCGCTTGATCTGAGTACCTAAAAAGCAGATCCAATACATCGCCAAAAACGATCGTCTGGGAAAGGGCTGTCTTAGAGCGAGGTTTCCTGGCCTGAGGCCATGTATGCTGTATACAAAGGCACCTTGCCTCAGGGCGGGGGAATATCCTAACCTTGATATCACCCCCCACCACCCCCTCAGGGCGGGGGAATATCCGAACCTCGACCCCCCCCTCAGGGGCTATATCCTAACCTTGATATCACCACCCCCACCCCCCCTTCCCCCACCACCCCGGGTGCTCTACTTCCACTGAGGTATATGTATAGCATGCCCCTTGTGTGTGTAATACAGGAAAAGCTCCACGTATGCACCCACGCACGCACACATATCTGTACAGTACCATATGGTCTCCTGTGGAGAGTTATCTACAGTAAAAGGAGCATTAAATATGAGTACTGCAACCCGTACATCTCACAGCGTCGCATGGATTAAAGCAAAACTAAAATCTCACCACTGAAAAAAAAATGTTTGCATGATGAAGTCAGTGTTGTAAAGTAACTAAGTACATTTACTTAAGTACTGTACTTAGGCCTTGAGGAACATACAGCACCCGATTTGTATGAGCTCTATGACAGCAACAGGTCTGAAAAGCTTTGACGTGTTTGTTTCACTCCAACAAGGGTCAATATATGACACAGCACAGAAACAAAAAACGATATGTTCCTATTGAGAGAGAGAGAGAGAGAGAGAGAGAGAGAGAGAGAGAGAGAGAGAGAGTGAGAGTGAGAGTGAGAGTGAGAGAGACAGAGAGAGAGACAGAGACAGAGACAGAGACAGAGACAGAGACAGAGACAGAGACAGAGACAGACAGATAGATAGATAGATAGATGCCATGTCTTAAATACCAAAAGAAAAGAATACACAGAAACAACACCAGCCACAAAAACTCAGATCAGAAAGCGAAGAGCAGTTCACAATACCCCCCTAATGTAAAATACACTCCAGCTCATCCACCTTATGGTAGGCCTGTTCGACCCTGAGCCGTGCCTCTACCAGTCCAGTCAGTATGATCACAGGGTCCACAGTACAGCCAACCCCCTGAGCCCCATTTCTTCAGCTCAGCCAAATGTTCAGCTTTGCGGTTGCAGACAGAAAATGTACCAGTGTGTGAATACCTTTTTTCCCCCCCAACTGAATACCTCAGCCCAAAAATGAATATCTGAGACGTAAAATCCTCATCCAACCCCATCCCCAGAGAGAGAGAGAGAGAGAGAGAGAGAGAGAGAGAGAGAGAGAGAGAGAGAGAGAGAGAGAGAGAGACAAAGAAAGAAAGAAAGAAAGAAAGAAAGAAAGAAAGAAAGAAAGAAAGAAAGAAAGAAAGAAAGAAAGAAAGAAAGAAAGAAAGAAAGAAAGAAAGACAGAAAGAAAGAATAGACCTACATAGACAGAGGAGGTGTTGCCACTATCAGCCACCCTGTCACAGATCACAAACTTCACCAACAGCAGACATACAGAAGAACCAGTCTTCTATTCCAAATGAACATTTGGAAATGATGGCTGTTATTGTCAAAGCCCTAAACCTCAAGCTAGAACCTAAAATCAAACAGCAAACTCAGACATAGGATAATGGAAGTGACCAAAGGCCGCGTATACGTCATATACTGTTCCCCGTTTCATCTCACTACTGTACGTTCAACAGAAAACACAATACAACGTAGGCCTACAAACTGTAGATTCACATCCTTCAATTACAGACAGAGCCAGAAACAGTCACTGAACATGTTGGGCTATTAGGGCCCAAAAAGACAGCAATTGTTCAACAGCTTAAATCACATTAGTATAATTATGGCATACCAGTGACCATTTTGTGGTTCCACTGGACCCGCAGGTCCTGTGGGATTCCCACGGGATGGGATAAATATTTGAGTGTGAGTGGGATGGGATCGGGAGGTCACTCTACCAGGAGTGGGATGGGATGGGAATCATTTTTTACTCTGGCACCGGAATTGGGACGGGATGTAGAGATGCTCCGATAATCGGCCACCGATCGGCAATTTACCCTATCTGTGATCGGCAATTTACCCTATCTGTGATCGGCAATTTACCCTATCTGTGATCGGCAATTTACCCTATCTGTGATCGGCAATTTACCCTATCTGTGATCGGCAATTCTGGAGAAACCAATCTTTTACACCATTTAAGTCAGGGGTGCCCACACTTTCTAGACTTGAGAGCTACTTTCAAAATGACCAGCTCAACCAGATCTACCCACCAAAAATATATACATATATTATCCCATTGCTGAAAATACAAATGCACTTCTTTTCCTTTTTTGTAATATTGATGTTTGTGCGAACACTTTTGAAAACACGGTAAGCCTGTTGCATTGTGGGTTTGCGCTGCCCTTTTTGATGTCGATCAATCAAGTGCAATGTGTGGCAGATGCTAAAAATAGTTTATTATTTATTTTTAATTGTATATTTTTAGGGGCCATGTCATGTGTTCTACCTGCACAGCCTGTGTGATCTACTGGTAGATCACAATCTACCTTTTGGGCACCCCTGATTTAAGTGGTATAAATGTCAATCAGATATATAGTATAATATCATGTTTCCTCTTTGTGACAGACCTATACATTCTCCCATTCCTGAGTCCCCAAAGACAGAAACAGTTTTGACATGGGTTTTTTGACATATAATAATTTTGGAAATAGTAAAATGTGCCTCTTACGCACAAGATCGGTATCGGTATCTGCCGATCATGAGATCGGTGATCGGGATCAGTCCCAAAAACCCTGATCGGAGCATCCATAACGGTCAGGACAGGAGTGAAAATCCACTCCCATGTCTGTCTCTAATACACACAGCATATACAACACAAATAGCAGCAGACAGAAAAAAAACAGGTTCCTACTTTGAGGCGTCTTTGACTTCATCAGTTGAGGGTCGGCCAGGGTTAAACTTTGGAACCCATGGATAGAAAGATGGAGCCTTCCCTCTAGTTCATCCCCGGAAGAGCTCTCCAGCAGCATCTCCATGGCCGTCGATCCTCCATACATCTGGCTAGCTCGCCAGTACATTTCTCCCCTGCTGGTGCAGCTCCCAGTGTCAATGGCACCGACCAGCCCCATACTACCCGGCTGCCATCTTCTCACTCGCCCTTGGAGATGCTAGTTGGTAACATGTTCATACTGGTTGATATTTAGCACTGCACATACATAGCACGCTGGTGTATCACAGTGGCCCCAAGGACTTTTGTCTGTGGAGCATGCTTCAGGGTCCAGCATTCACAGCTGTATATTAGGAGAACGGACTCCACAGGACTGAGAAGAAGCCGAGTTGTTAGGTGAGGTGTTGGACTTCCACACGCACGCACGTACGCACGCACGCGCACCCCAGTGCGCACATGCAGTCAGTTCAGCAGGGTCCATTGCCGTCCATGGCCTTTGATGTCGCCTCCAGACATTTATGCCTTTGTAGCCCGGTCCTCAGGGAGAGTATTGAGCATCTCTTGTGCCGCCTTGTTGTATGGGTGGCGGCCTGGCGGGACTTGAGTCTGTTTATAGATGCTGTCATAGTGCTGTCATTCAGGATATGCCAGTCATGTTTCTCTGGGCTTCCATTGAGTGCAAAGCAAGCACTCATTTGGACATGGCTCCTACGGTCCGGAGTAGGTTGGGAGGAACACCATAAGCCTAAAAGCCTTGAGTGTAAGAAAGAAAGAAAGAAAGAAAGAAAGAAAAAGAAAGAAAGAAAAAGAGATGACAATAATATAGCATGTCAAAGAATACGTACTGATGCTGTATCCTATTCCAGTCACAACATACTGTACACAGCCTAGTATACGTATACTGTATCTTTTGTCACAAAATAGGCTCCACAGTATTCCAGAGCCAGGTACAGTGACTGAACATGATTCATTGCCAGACAGCAAAGTTAGTTTCATTTTGCATAGTGATATTCAACCACAGAGCTACTCAGGGCTGTCAACACTCAATTATATATTTTTTTTGAATATTTGTATTTTTCATTACAGTGAATTGTGTAATAATTACTGCCATAACAGTAAAACTACACTTACAAAAGGAAATGATAATGCCTAGATTGAGCAGATATACCTCAGTAGACATAGGCCTATGCAGACAACAGACATAACTGGGTTCTTCTTTTTGTCATCATTTTGAGACCATGCTATTTTATCAAACAAATACAGTAGGCTACAATAGTAAACATGTTTCTCTTCCCTACTACACATATTCATTTATTCTGTCCTCACTTTTTAACGCACGCACATTACAACAGAGCTGTGCTGTGCTGGGCTACACAAAATCTGACCAATAAATTGAGAGACTAAATTGAACTCTCACACACACGCACACACAGGCGCGCACGCACGCAAGTGCACACACGCACACAAACATACAGGCAGACACGCAGACTCGTTTACTCACCTGGATAATGATGAACAGCTGATGAACCGTCGAGGGGGGGGGGGGGGGGAGCGGGGGAACTCAAAGCAGTTTTTTGTCGCACCAAACGTCACAGAGAGATGTAAACTCAACAATTTTCGGTTGCTGATAATGACACTGACAGCTATACTTGTCTATCGATACATTACAAGTTGTTTATTTTACTGTTTTACTTCCAAATGAGCGTAATGGAGACCTCTCTCTTTCTCTCTCTCTGCCTGTTTACTGCAGGTGTGGGGGAAGGGGGCGGGGCAAGTGGGCAACCATAGGCTTTTGAAGAGCCCGCGTGAAGTCTGCTTAGGGGGAGTGTCCACCAAAACCATGTGTTGCCATGCCAGCCTATTATAAGTGACTGTGGGCTTTTCAGTGTAAATGTGCTTGTAAATATTGGTAGTTAAGGATTTGTGTTTTTATTTGTTGTGCTTGTTTCTAAAGTGTAGTTGTTTATTTGGGCTTGTTTCTTTCATTTTCATGTCAAGGAAACGCCCAAAAATGAGTCCGCAGACCCACAACACAAAATATGTTATTCCAGAGACCCCATACAAGATTTTATTAAATTTGACAAAAATATACCAACATTTTCATTATGTTCTTCAAGATTAGTATTATTATGTTTTTAATAGCAGCTCTACAAGCTTGTAGATAAGCTATTTTGAAATAGACAATTTATATAGGTTTAAAGGGCTCACGTAGTCTAGTATAGTGTTGTCGTTCATGAATGAACGGCAGCGGTGGCCGAACGGTTTGCGGAGCGGTCTTGTTATCGGAAGGTCGCCAGTTCGTATCCCCGGACCGGCACGTTAAAATTACCACCGCTGAAGTGCCCTTGAGCAAGGCATTGAACCCCTACCATGAAATGTTCTATGAGCAGGGTCTGGCTGTAAACAAGTTCGTCAAGCTTAGTCCATTCACCCTGGGTAAACAAAGAACTTTGCTTTGCTTTGTCAAATTTTTTGAAAACCGTTTATTTTTGGTCCGTTCAGTTGCAAATGCAAGGCGGTGAGAGACTGTTCCGTCCCCCTTTCCTCATTCAGCACGAGCCAGATGGCGGGCAGTGGTGTCAATTGGGTATGGCAAGCTATATGGCAGCTGCCATACCTTGGCTCCAGGGGCAAAAAAAATACATTTATGGCCCAATAAATATATGCCAAAAAAACTGTCCGTAAGCGCAAATTATTTGGTGCACGCACGCGCACGGAAATCTACATATCCCATTGTGAGCTTGTAGATTTTCGACACGTGTTTATTTTTCCCCAGTATAGAGACGTGTGGTTTATTCTGACAGCAAATAAAGAGACAAGAAAACAATCGCCGACATATCCACCCCGCGATGTTGGATGAAAGTTAAACGTGACAGACATTAATTTGTCGAAGAAGCGGGACTGTGGATTGAAAACTGCGGGAGGTGCATGCGTGCAGAGACACAGCAAATGAAAACAAGTGTGCGAATCTGAGCATTCAAAGAGAGTGCATTTAATCGAAGATGCAAATACTTGAATAGGCAGAGATTCCCAATCTGTTGTGAGCTGGGGCCCACCATGTGGGCCATGAGGAATGGATGATGCAAGTTGGCCCCCAAATAATTGACGAAACAGTGAGAGATGTACAGTATGTATATCATGACATGAGAGACGCATATATATATATATATATATATATATATATATATATAATTATATATATATATATATTTATTTATTTATTTATTTTTAGGGGGAAAAATCACACTTGTGTGAAGTGAGGGGCACAGCGAGGGCAGTATTTATTACACCCCGTTGACGTCTTACATTGTCCTTTACTACCCTAAACAAGCATTAAAGTCCATAAACTTGGCTGGCGATGGGGCATTTATAATTAGGCTCTAAACAAGTCCATAGACTTGGCTGCCACATGACGTAATTTTGCCGAGAAGGTGCAATCAATAGGGAAGGCCTGGCACAAGTTATGCCTGAAGTGTGAATGCTGCAACAAGCTCCTGAACCCAGCGGGGCAGCAGAGCATGAGGAAAGGCCTTTCTGCCACATACCATGCTATGCTGCCCTCTTCGGGCCGAATGGATTTGGGGCAGACAACACAATTAGAGGGGGAGCATAATGATAATAATAATAATGTCAAAAAATGGTGGCCATGGTGTCTTTTCTTTAACCAAAACTAATAAAGTATGCAGTCTCTGCACACTGGATAAGATTAAAGATGTATTGGTTCCTTTTACACCACCTTTTGGACACCTTGGAAAAGAGTTTTCACTGTGATACCGTAACGTAAAATGCGTTAGTTCCATTGATCCAAGCCGGAAAACAATCGATTGATTTAGCATTCAAATATAGGCTATACATGCTCTGGAAATATGGGTGGGACCAGAGGCGTAATTAATTTGCATAGGGTTGGTGGGTTTTGACAACGCTGCTGATGAATGAGCTTGTTGTAGGTAAATATTTGGCCAAAGTAACTACAGAACCGTGCCAGAACCGTCCCAAATGGTCCAAATTACCCGATATATTATTTTTTCCGCGAGCGTGTGTGTACAGGGCCCCTTTCATTCTAAGAACCCATGGCTGATAAAGCCTAATTACGCCACTGGGTGGGACGCGTATTCTTTCAAGATTTTCAAGTGGGCCCCTAGCTGTCTCACGAAAGGTTTGGAACCGCTGTCCGCAATGGGGGAAGTGAGAGAGAGAGAGAAAGAGAGAAAAAACACAAGGAGAGGAGTTGAGGGTATAGGGAAGATGCAAATGTCCCCCGGGCGATAAGCGGGGAGTCCAATCTCAGGCGACATATGGTCGCGGCGTAGGAGAAGAGGGGCTCCTTCAGGAACGGGGCCCTTATCTGTGGAGAAAAGGCTCCTCTTCAGTCTGATTGAATGACTAATCTCCTGTTCCGACAGCATAACAAGGCTGCAGAGTACACAAAGACACAGAAGCCGCAGGAAATGGAGAGTGAGAGCCAGAGCTGGCCATGTTGCAGCCTTGGAGCACCACGGCGGGGCGTTTAGCCTCAGGGCCAGAGAGAGAGAGAGAGAGAGGGGAGATAGGGTGAGAGGGGGGGGGGGGGGGGGGGGTCTGGTTGGAAAAGGCCTAGAGACTAGACTCAGACCAATTCTTGACAATGCCGTCTGAAAGGACCCATTTAGACCATGACGTCGAAATAAATAAAAAGTCTTCTGAAAGAATATATATTCAAAGATTTGTGCCGCATTTGTACGATTTTTTCAAAAAATAGCAGACCTACAAGCTCTACAAGCGCTACGAGCTTGTAGATCTGCTATTTTTCAATAGCTAAAGTATAACATAAATGCTTAGTCAAAACACCAAGAGCACTACGGGGCATTTAGCCTCAGGGCCAGAGAGAGAGAGAGGGGGGGAGCGGGGGGGGGGGGGGGGGGTCTGGTTGGAAAAGGCCTAGAGACTAGACTCAGACAAATTCTTGACAATGTATACGAGACAGTGGAATGTCAGAAAGACAGAATGAAATATGTGTTCCGACTGGCAACCCAAAAGCATATTTATTGGCCAGTCCAGATTATAGAATCAGATTGGCTTGATCAAGTCTGAACAATGACAACAAAAAACGTATTGATTTTTATCTAATCCGATTCGAAACGGGGTCAATATATGCTCCCCTTTGAAACACTTATGTGGTTTGAAAATTGAACTGCGACTCAAACCTTCATTTTAAAGATGTCTGTGTCTGTAGTCTGGAAACCCAGGAGGCTGTTTTGATGTGGGTTTGGTAGGGAGTGAGTTCCGGAGATAGGGGGGGGGGGGGGGATGTGGTCCACGTAAGGGACCACATCCCGGCCAGCCGGAGAAGCATCGGGGGGGGGGGGGGGGCCTGCAGCTTGTCGAGGGCCTTAGCATTGTATAGCGGTGTCGACTCGAATCGTCAAGTGTATATATTCTGTAATCTGCTTTCCAGTCAAAGGTTGTGCGGCAGCTCCTCCGCGTTGGAGTGTGGATAACTGAGCGAGAACTAGTGTTGTCACGATACTGGATTTCTAACTTCGATATCGATATTTTGAAAAATATCAATATTCGATACGATACGATACAATTCAATACAATTCAATACAAAAAGAATTGTACGATACAATTCGATACTATACGATATTCGATACGATATTCGATACCACGCAACCACAGGAATTCAGAGTGCAAAATGTTTTATTTTTATTTAAAACTGAAAACTTTGAATAGAATGTCCACACACTGGTTGAATACTTAGTAATACTAAGTAATGCTGATGTTTAACAATAATTCAACTCTTGAGAGTGGAAAATGGAACCAAATGGACCCATAAGGGTCCACTTGGTTTCATTTTACACTCAAGAGTTAAAGATCTACTAGGGGTTCATTTAAACCAACTCTCCATTATTTAGCTGGGGACCACCTGGAACCCCCTCAAGGACCACTGGTGGTCCCCAGACCACTGGTTGAGAACCACTGAATGAAAGGAATGATAGACAGTATGTAGAGCACACGCTGGGGCTGACAGAGTCCACTGGTATTAGCAGAGGGGGGTGAGATAACTCCCTCAAGGACCACCTGGGTCACTGGTTCAGAACCACTGACTTTAAGTTTGTAATACGCCGTACAGGCGCGCGCGCGCGCACGCACACACACACACACACACACACACACACACACACACACACCACCCCCCCCCCCCCCCCCCCTCACTCTCTCCCGCACGCACGTCAGTATGTTGTTAGCGTTAGCAGTCAACATTAGCATGAGTGTAGCTTCAAGTTTTCACAACTAACTGCTATCTAATTTGTCAATTAAAACGGGCAGCGAAGGTCCTGCATCTGCACATGCCATTTTAAGAATAGAAAAGCGACTCGTACACCATTAACTTTATACTCGCACCAGAGCAGCTCAGCAACAGTAGCACACTCACATGGCTAGAGAGACAGAGTGGAGAGGGGAGGGGCTGCAGCCTGCATGCATTGCCTTCCAGTCAGGCTGCGCCGTGTGTGTGTGCTACTGGCCCCGGCTGTTGCGCAAGTGTTTTCTTCACCAACGGCAGAGGTACAAACGGAGTATCGTTATAACAAACGGAGTATCGATAGATCGATACCACGGGGAATTCATATTGAACCGTTTTTATTTTATAATTATCGATATTTATCGATATATCGATATTTTTGACAACACTAGCGAGAACACGGAGTCATTATGGCTCCCTGCAACGTCCCCGAGGAGACTCACCTGCGCAACGTCCCCCTCCCCCTCCCCTTCCCCTCCCCCCTCCCCGCCCGTCATTGCCCGCCACTGATTTTCTCATTTAGATCTCCACCAGTAATTACAGTTCATTATCCCATTTTGGGCGGGAACCCCTTTAGCTATTGAAAAATAGCAGATCTACAAGCTCATAGCGCGCCACCGAGTGGTGCGCTACGAGCTTGTAGGTCTGCTATTTTTGAAAAATCGAAGAACCACTGACATAGAAACATAGCTTTTTCAGAAAACTGTCAGGATGTAGAAGACATTTTTAGAATCTGATCTCAGGTCAGAATGGGTTATAGAGCATTCCTTCATGCAATTACTTAGCTTAATGGAGTCTAATTAAAAACCCGGCCGCAGTCAGCTACAGTGCACTCATTGTTGTACTTTTTTCCCCCGCTATGATGTTTATACCTGCTGTTATCGAGACTCTGACTATCCATCACCTTGTTTATACATCTTTCCGCAGACAAAGAACAGAAGGATTGGCGGCGCGAAGGAGCGAGACGCTTTGCCTTGTGCATTATTTTGCCGCATCATTTGAAGCTTTATGCCCATGAAGGCACGAGGCACCAAAGTGAAAGATGTGGGCGTATATACTGACAACCGTGTTATATCTATATAATTAACAAGCCCCGGATCCCCTTTATGAGGCTTGACAAATACTGTATACACACTGCCTTGTGTAAGTTATTTCATTGAGACGATGGGTTCGTAGTATACATGACAGCATATTAAGTAAGGCATAATGTATGGCCGGGTGGTCATTGTTGATAGATAAATCACCGACATTAACCACCGGCGTGGAGCGGAGCTGGTTAATCACCCTGAGTAACCCAATCAGAGACCAGAAGTACCTCAACCAGGAAGTTTTGTCACCTTGAGTCACCGCTCGCCCATCCTGGTGTGACCTATAGCTCACAAGACAATTTGTACCTATTTGGTGAAAAGTAAATTGTGTTTCTGCACCAAACAGTGACATTTGTAGCATTTGTCACAATCACACCCAAGTATCTGCTCAAGGTTCCTTTCGCTCAGACAGAACTAGGCAAGGGCAGCGTTCTCCGTCAGTGCGATTGTGATTTGGAGTGAGCTCCGGAAGTCCTTATAACTCGGATCACTTTGGGTCAACTCGGGACAATGTTTTCTAACATTTTTGTTCAGGATTGCAACTGCTTTATTTGATTATTTAATCTTTATTTTTTTGTTTTATGTCTTCTGATTCATGTACTGTACTGTGCTTATTTTGATGTTGATGTACAGTATGTGAATGTCAAAATGTTCTGTTGATCATGTGTTGTATCTCAGCTACTTACTTTAGTTTTGATATATTTTCTATGCACAGCTTTTTGTGTACCTGTATGTGCGTTTGTAATTGTACCGCGGAATATGATTGATTTGGCTGATTGTGTGAAGTCACTTTCTTTCTTTAGGGGTGCCAGCCCCTCCTATGTCCAGCTTCGAGGGTCGACACACAAACATTGAAGACAAAGTGTGTAAACACAAACATTGAAGACAATAGTGTGTAAACACAAACATTGAAGACAAAAGTGTGTAACTGTAAACCCAAACATTGAAGACAATAGTGTGTAAACACAAACATTGAAGACAATAGTGTGTAAACACAAACATTGAAGACAATAGTGTGTAAACACAAGCATTGAAGACAATAGTGTGTAAACACAAGCATTGAAGACAATAGTGTGTAAACACAAACATTGAAGACAATAGTGTGTAAACACAAGCATTGAAGACAATAGTGTGTAAACACAAACATTGAAGACAATAGTGTGTAAACACAAACATTGAAGTGAGGTGAGGACGCAAATTGTGACTGCAGGCCAGGCGTTTGTCGCGCCCCTCATGCAGCAGACCTGGAGCAGACCTGTCGTTGATCCAGGTGACAACGTCTGCGTTAATAGCTGCCCGTCTGAAAGGACCTTAAAGTGGTTCAAATGGTTGTGACACAGACAGATGCTCAGCCATATTGAATGGTGGTTCAATTCATACTCACACAATGACCTAGATTTGAGCGCTGCATGCGGTGCATAGCATATAGGCTACTATGCAATTAAGCCAACATAACATTTTACAAGCCATATTTATAATGCTGAGTAAACACAGCGTGCACACGCACGCACGCACGCACGCACGCACGCACGCACGCACGCACGCACGCACGCACACACACACACACACACACACACTGCTCCTGACGATCAGGTTTGTGCCTTGCATGTTCCTGTATTCTCCTATAGCCTCGTGTATAGCCAGCCTTCATCTGCCTTTGCAATAAGTCTGGCCCCTCGATCTCAATTGTGGGAGGACTTCACGGCCGAAATGGTGAAGGCCACCCAGATTCGTCTGGAACCAGGCTATAGAGCGTCGCAGTCCCGCCCCCTACCATGGCCCAGGAAATGATTCTCCGTTAATTTTCCTCATAGACATTTCAGAAAGTATTTATTTAAAGACGTTTACGCCGCGGACAAAGCCAACCCTTGTCGTGACAAATCATGACAACAAACACAACACAACACTTTTTTTGTTGTTTTTCTTCTATGTAATTATTTGTTTGGTCCAAAATATTGTGTGTGTTGTCATGATTTGTCACGACTCGAGTTGGCTTCGTACGACACTTAAAAGGTCTTTAAATAAATACTTTTTGAAATGTCTATGGGAAAAATGCATTGTGATTCATTTCCTGGGCCAGGCGTCGTCATGAAAGGGGCGGGACTGCGACGCTCTATAACCAACCAGGGCCCGCATATTCAAATATGAGGCGGGACATTGCAAAAACAAATATAACACTGAGAGCAGTGATATTAGTATCGCTACGCGAGGCTTAACATTCTCCAGCATTGGCCCTATGGAGAAAGGTGCTATACATAAATGCATCATTTAGCATGTACCACACACTCCTCTGAGATGAGATCCAATATTGTATCCATGCCATGGGGCTCTTCTCGTTATCAAAGAGGCGGGAGGGAGGTGATTAAGTCCCTCTGTGTTTAAGTAACAATCACAGTCACAGTGAGAATCATGCATATTTTAAAGTGCTGTCACCTCGTTCTTCTTTTGAACCGCGCGGAGCAACAAGAGCGTCGGATCGTGGCTCGACGTCGTGAATATGAAGCAGCTGAACTGAACTGAACTGACGGCGAAGCGGTGCCTTATTGCCGTGCTACGGTTCAGTGTGACAGGAGTGGAGGAAGATAATGGCATTTATGTAATTAACCCATTTATACCCGCAGACCAGATTCTACTAATGTCTTCTAAATCATAACAGTTTTTTGTCAAAAATGTATGTAATTGGCCGCCAACGCCAATCTGAAAATATGTAGATCCAGGGACCCCCCCAGAAGCAAAGATTTGAGTTAAACACGTTCGCTGTGAAAGCATAATATTCAAAGATTTGCGCCACATTTTAAACAAAACAAGCTCGTATGAGCTTGTTTGATCTGCTATTTTTCAACAGCTAAAGTTTAAAATAAATGGTTAAAGTGGTCAAGAGCTCAGGCGACACAGATGCGTTCCCATCCTGAATGGGTTAAGAACATACGGTAGGGTTGACTACACAGTGTCACAGCTGAATTAACCCAGTGCATACAATATTAATTATCTGAACAATCGGTACTCACTATGCAGTGGTGAGAGTGTCATTCAATCAGAGCTCATTCAGGATAGTTAGCAACTTAGCACATCAGATCAGCTCAGGCATAGACGTAAAGCGTGGGGTTATTATAGTGGTGTAACATAACAAAGCCTACATTTACTGCTTTACTTGAGTATTTGATTATTAGTACAAATATACAAAAATGGGCATAACGTTTTTTTCCGCGATGTTCCCTCATTCTCATTCTGTGGACATTAATGACCAAGTGAATAGAAAAAAACACAAAGTATGCCATGACATCACAGGTTCATCTCTATATTCCTTGAGCTTTTGGGCCTGTGGCTCCCCGGCTATCAACAGGCTGGACTGGGACTTTTGCTGGACCTACCAGTGGATTAGCTTGTAGTAATACCTAATAGTTGACCTTATTATGTGGACAGTGCGGTCGACATGCACTGACATTTGCACCTACCTTAATCACATGTGCTTTTATAGTTTTTTTTTCTCACATCAGTAACGTCCATAACATTGCGTATACAGTAGTCCTATGCTCACGCATACTGTGATATGTCATACCTGATATGATGATATAATAATCATAATCATAATTGATGTCATACCTCAGGTACTTACTTCACCTTCTGTCCTACAGTACCTCATGCACATACTTACCGAAAACAGAATAGATATACTATGTGCTAATTTGTATAATTATTTGGTGGTGCTGGGAGTCTGGTGCAACGCATAGGGGCTGGACCTGGTGAGAGCAGGTGTGGACCTGGTAAGACGTAGGAGGGGCCCGGAGCGGTGGCCTAAGGGTTAGAGGAGTGCCCTTGTTGCCGAAAGGTTGCCGGTTCGATTCCCCGGACGGGCAGGAAAAATCTGGGTGGGGAAGTGATTGCCATCACTCACCCAACACCGCTGAAGTGCCCTTGAACCCCCAACTGCTCCCCCTAGTGGCCAACAGTATAAGACTGTGGTTGTACTGGTCAGCTCCCAGGTTTTAATGTGTGTGTGTGTGTGTGTGTGTGTGTGTCTGTCTGTGTGTTTCTATGTGCAGGGCGTTGCTGAAAATGAGCACCTGTGCTCAGCTACTTACCCTGGATAAAGAATAATAAATAATAATAAATTAAAAAAAAAGACAGGAGTCAACCCACAGAGCCTAGTCCTTCCACGCGCCAGAATGGTACCTCCCAGTCCCGGTAGAGTAGTTCAGGAGGAACGGATTGTGTGGCCCTGGTTTTTCCCTAATGGGACTGATCGAGGGTAGCTACTGGGACGTAAGTCGGCACTTGATCACCCCAGCTGGGTCACCTGAGTGAGGGGTATGATGTTGGGAGACCCGAAACCCTGATGACCTTGGGATACATCACTGAGGATACGTCCCAGGTGCATCCATGCGATGTATTATTATTTTCTTTCCCCCTTCTACTTATGTAATAACAAAAACAATGGGGCTTGCACAAAAACGAATTTCACCCACTGCTTTATACCTGTAGTGTAAACCTGTAATGTTTAACACATACATTATACATTATTGCACTGCCAGTCCAATTATGGACTCCCAGTCCATAATTCTTGGCAGGCTGCCTATAAAGTGTTTTTGTGACGAGCGTGCGTGCGTGCAGGTTAATAGTACTTTCATATGAATTGGAAAAACTGTAATTGCTAACATTTTTCAGTGACCCCAATAGTTACTGTGTACTGTTACCTCCCTCCATCGATCGTGCAGTTCTTCCATCAAATGTTAGTAGTCTCAGTTAAAAACAGCTTTCAGTAAACCACTGCCATAGTGACTGTCAGCTACAACAATTATTGTTCACAAACTTTTGCAGGCCACGACCGCACAAAATACCTTATTAGTTTGACTCTGTTCCACAGGTGAATATATTGTGAACTGAAAATAGCCGAACTACACACTCGGTTTTGGATATAGGCCTATATCACAGCCCCCTTTCCACGCCCCCTTCCGGAGCTATAGTGGTGTCATTTAATCATTAGCATTTACACTTTTTTTCTCTGGAGAATCTAAGTACATTTCCTAATGTTAAAATGTCAAAGACCGATAATAATGTGAAGAAAACACAATGGTATAACAACTCAAATAAGTAGAATAAACCTTACCTTTACAAAACAGTATAGTTTGTGGCTTGTGAAAATACCTCTTTTAACATGGAAGCCTATATGGACCGCAGAAAAAATAACACCACTAGCTCCAAAAGGGGGCGTGGAAAGGGGGCGGGGAAATGCTGTGAGATAGGCCTATATATTGTGCCAGCCAGGGATCCCATAAGAGAAGACTTTTTGGTTTTGTTATAGACCAGGTTTAGTAGAGATCTGCACAGCTGTCTATACTATAGAAGTTGTATATGTGCAGATAATAAAACATGATCTGAATAGTTTTGCATCCTCTCATCGGGTTCTTCTAGAATTTAGCCATGCAGTAAAGTAACAGTTACGGTACTTTATTTTTTGGGGTAAACTATTCCTTTAAACTGTTTCGCGTTTTGCTGGGGACCGCCATGGAACCCCATCGAGGACTCCTGTGGGTCCCCAGACCCCACTTTGAACCCCTCTAATCTACCATTACTTGTTACTTGCGCAAGCAGAGCGCGCAAGTAATAGTTTTCGTCCAGGGCGATGTTTGATGCGTACGCGCCGTGCCAGCGTATGACGTAATGACTATACTTGTGCTTGACATGGCAGTGGTGTCAGATTACATACATGTATACATAGGGGCATTACCTTTAAAGGTGTAGTGAAATGAAAAATACGTTTTTCACACTTTTAGACCATATCCATGGTCATCATATGGGCATACCTAACAATGGATGCCAAAAAAATGTGAAAATTCTCATTTTTGTGTGTTTTTATATCAAAAGTCCATAAATTATTACTTCCTGAAAACGAAAACGTGCTGCGTGATGACGTGTCGAGGCCAACATCGATAAAAGCCAATAAAAATGAAGCTCACCAGTTTAATTCCCCATATCTCCGCATCCGTCCAGCACAGGCTGCACAGCTGCTACTGATTACAGACATCTTCCGTTTTTATTCCCATTCAAGATAACATCCAGAGAGTGTATTACTCGGTTTCAACTTAATCATCACGCTAAAAATGTATCTGAAAACATTATAGGGTAGAAATAAGCCACATTAAGTGTAAACTGGTAAAGCTGGCTGACTATCTGATTTGTAAACAAACATCCACACGCTGTCCTGCATAGCATAGCTACCCGTCCCTAGCTACCGTCCCATCCCCTGAAGGGATGCGACGCTCTGATTGGTTCAGAAACTTCATAGCGGTGTTTCAACTTGAGACCGTCTGAAACTTCAAAATAAAATGTCCACCATTTCCGTTTCACTACGCCTTTAATCCTCCCGACACTAAAACATATCGTCATTACGTCACCATCGAAAACCAATTACACCCTGGCATTGGGTCCTTTAATCCACATCTTTATTACGTCATCATTGAGAGCTAGTTATACCAGTTATACCCTGACGTCATATGCTGCTACGATACATACGCATATGCAAAGTAACCACAGTATACCGCTAATCAACTTACAAATTACATATACATAGAGGCATTTCCTTTAATCCACCCGACACTGATCGACATACGTCACCAGTACTTGCGCAACAAGCAAGTACTGGTGACGTATGTCAGTGCAGTTCTATTTTTTTTTTTTTTTTTTTAATGTTTTTTTTTTGTGGCTTTCGCCTTTATTTAATATTTTTTATGGAGGGACAGACAGTAGGCTGACAGGAAATGGGGAGAGAGATGGGGGCAGAAGACATGCAGTAAAGGCCGTCGGGATCGGGAGTCGAACCCGCGGCACACTGCCAGACTGGATTACCATGCAGCCAAGGTGCCTGGACCGCTGAGCCACGGCCCAGGCCCAGTTCTAGTTTTTAATGTGTTTTAATGTGCTACTCTCTGTGGCCACAATCAGGATGCATGCTATATCTCTGAATGCCATGGCAGGAACAAATGAAATGACTTGGGCATTTTGGTGACAGGCACTTTCCATTAGACCTGCGGTGTATAAATGCCACTTTACTCCAGAACTATCTTTTTCATGCAATAGCCTGACGTGCCCCCAATATGCCTCATATCTTCATGCTGTCTGGTGGAATGTCCAAAAGCGCTCCTATAAATCACACCAGTGTGAACTAAGCTGTGCAGGTTGCTTAACCCACTTTGTGCGGGAACCCCTTTTGGTGTTAGCATTATGTTATGCTTTAGCTATTGAAAAATAGCAGATCTACAAGCTCGTAGCGCGCCACCGAGTGGCGCGCTACGAGCTTGTAGGTCTGCTATTTTTGAAAAATCGAAGAACCACTGACATAGAAATATCGCTTTTTCAGAAAACTGTCAGGATGAAGACATTTTTAGAATCTGATCTCAGGTCAGAATGGGTTAACAACACCGGTGGCTGGGCTGCAATTATATAGTTCTACTGCTCAGTGTGAATGGCCCTTTATAGGCTGCTCAACAGTGTGCGACTCGAATGAGACCCCAATCAGTGCTATTCAGCTGCAGGGGTCAGGGGTCAGGGGCCGTACGTATCGTATACCCCAAATAGACACAGACAGACATACACACACGTCCAGTCATTTGAGAGGTTATAGGCACTGCTCAAAAATATATCGTTAGCTCGTTGTTGGCTTGTAGATCTGCTATTTTTTTTTCACTGCTTTTGTGTGAAACATAATGAAGTATAAGGGGAATTAATGTATGAAATAAAATAAATACAAAAATTAAAATTGAAATATGGACACGTGAAGGTTCACAGTGGGGATGAAGAGCGTGGAGAGAGAGAGAGAGAGAGAGAGAGAGAGAGGGGTGGAGGGGGGGAGGGATGAAATATAAATATAGTGCCTCGAAAGAAACTGATGAGGTAAACAATGAACGTATAGCGTCTATTGCTAAACATGCCATAAGTTTTACCCATTTTAATTAAACAAATCTTGTATAATGCGGGGGGAGGAGGGGGGGGGGGGGGGGGTCCCTGGAACAAATCTGATGTGGGCCTGCAACCAAATGTGGGGGTCCATGAACTGACAAAGCCAGATACGTCATCAATGTGTCTGTACACTGACAAATGTGTCTGTGACTTGGTCTTGTCCGTGGCATCTTTTAATGCATTATAATGGCATTATGTTCCTTATTTTGATCATAAGACCCAATTACTGAATGTCAAGTCTCCACTATGCCATATTAGTAGAGTCCAATTAGGACTATAGTAGTTATCAGGTCCATTGAGGGCTATCTCTTTACTGTATATGTATTTCTGGTGATATTAGTGTCCGTCCATCGTTCATTTTGTATGTCTTTCTTAAATATTGTCCACCACAAGCCAGCATGGTGATCCCTTCAGAGGAACCACGGTGGATTCGAACCCACTTTTTGAATCCACTTTCAACATTTGACTTTCAGAAGCATCCGGTGAGAACGTTTTCTCTGGCTGCACCAGGCAGGCTGACCTGTTGTGTTTCAGAACGTTTTCTCTGGCTGCACCAGGCAGGCAGACCTGTTGTGAGAGCGTTTTCTCTGGCTGCACCAGGCAGGCTGACCTGTTGTTGCAAAATACTTCCATGCAAGCCGTGTGGAATAATAATACACTTTAGAAATCCACAAAAGGTCACTCACTGAAAAAAAAAAAAAAAAAAGGATCTCCCTCTTCAAGTGCACGCACATTCAGAAATGCCACCGCCACAGCTTAAAGGGAAAATTCTATGGTTAGGTGAAGGAGGTTGGAAAGAATGGGACTTAACTCAAAGAAGCAGAAAAGCAAAGCCAAGCACCTTCCACCTTTTATCCCACAAACTGAGAGAGGAGGAACGGCAGGGGGTGGACGAGGAGGATGAGAGGATGATGGGAGGGATGATGGGAGGGATGGAGGGAGGTGAGATGAAAATGATACATTTTTAACTTACTTTGTACTCATACTTAAAAAAAAACTGTAAATCAAGTACAAATTGTACTAAGCAACTTTGTAATATTTGCCAAGGCGTATTCTATACTTTGACTCAAGTAGGCTACTGGAGTTGTGTACTTTGTCCACCCATGGTTCCCTCACCAACCTGGCTCCCCCCTTACTTCTCAGGCCTCCTCCTCCTCCACCATCATCATCATCATCATCATCATCATCATCATCATCATCATTTGATTGATTGATTGATTGATGGATTGATTGATTGATTGATTGATTGATTGATTGATTGATTGATTGATTGATTGATTGCAGAATTACAGTACATTTCAAGTACAACGCAATAAAAAAACTGTTAACTGTGAGTGGACGACACCATAAACGTCATGGTGTCGTCCACTCACAGTTAACAGTTTTTGTATTGAGTGATGATTTATGGCATGCAGCACTTGTTTACAATAGGGCCCACCATTTTCAATTCATCAAAATGTCATCATCATCATGTCCCGTCCCGTTCCCTCGGGTCCAGTGACGCCTACCCTCGGACTAAAGTAACTATAGTTTTCAAATAATTGTAAAAGTAGCCTACAATATTTACCTCTGAGGTGTAATGGAGAAGTACAGAACATTGGAAATACTCCAATAAAGAAAAACAAAAAAAAACATAGATACAAATTGTGAGTGTGATATGTGCAAGTACAGTACTTGCACATATTTAGTTACTTTACCTGGGGACCCCATGTGGAGAACGAGCTGGGCTTTAGAAGGCCTTGATGGCAAAGCTTCATTAACCCATTTTGACCTGTCTTCTGAAAGAATATATTCAAAGATTTGTGCCGCACATAACATAATGCTTAAAACACCAAAAAGGGTTCCCACCCAGAATGGGTTAAAGGGAGTGTAGGAGACAGAGAGAGAGAGGTGGGTCGAGGATTGAAGTGACAGAGGGGTGGGCATACGTATACTGTAGCATGTCATGTCAGGAAGGATTACGCTGAGTTCTTTTAATCCTGGGTAAATGTTAATTCTTCCAATCCTCACACATACCGTACATTTTAGTTTGTAACCACTTTAACCATTACTATGGCTATTCAAAAATATCAGATCTACAAGCTACGACCTTGTATAGATCTGCTTTTTTATTTTTTAAATCGTGAAAATCTTTGAATATATATATATTATTAAATGAGAAAAAGAGGTTGCGCATCAGCAATGGTTTTCAGTGGAGTGCCAAACCGAAATCCAATATACATCAAAAAATAGGAATTAAAAAAAAATCCAAAAATTAAACAAACGGCGGACAAAGTACTCACATTTCCATTTCTTTATTGGCACACACCAAAAAGGAACGCTTACTCTGATGAAACATTTTAACTCAAATATTTGCTTCTGGGGGTCCCTGGAACAAAATATTTTCAGATGGGGGTCCGCGGCCGGTTCCGTCCTTGACATGGAAAAGTTCGAGCACCGCTGATCATTAACATGCGATTTTCAGGAAACTGTGAGGACTTGGAAGACATGTGTAGAATCGGGTCCTCAGGTGTTATAGTGGGTTAAGAGCGAGGGAAGGGAACCTGCAGGAGGCTTGTGAACATGCACTGTACTGTATATACAGTACATACTCCTGTCACTGCCCTGCACTGCCCTCCACATACAGTCACACTGGGCAAGACCTACAGTACGATGCAGTGGCGTGCACAGATAGACACTAGGGGGTGCTAGAGCACCCCCCATGCCCTTTTGGCAATGTGCCCTTTCAAAAAAAAAAACATTTTCTGGGGGCGGAAGTTGCGGCATTTTCGCGGAAGTACCGCTCAGGGAAATGACGTTGATGCTTTACAAATCAGTTTAGATTATCTGTGAATGAAACAAGTGTTGTGATTGGTCGGAAAAATAACGTATCCGGGGGAAATACGTCTGACGGATGTTACGGACCGACACTTCCGCTGAGATGGTCTCTGCCTTAGGTTGTGACCAGGCTTTTCTCTCCGCAGATGAGTAAGGCTAGGACCGAGGCTAACATACAGTATAGGCTGCTGTACTGTATGTGACCGTTTGCCCTGTCTTACATGTGTTTGGCGGTTCACGCTGTTAAGTCTGATTTCACACTCGTAAAGTCACTGGATAACAAAGCCTGCTGCTAAACCATCCATCCATCTTCAACCGCTTATCCGCAGTCGGGTCACGGGGGCTAACAGCTCCAGCAGAGAGCTCCAGACGTCCCTCTCCAGAGCAACATTAGTACCTTCATCCTGGGGGATCCCGAGGCAGATCCCGACAGATGTTGGAGATATAAACCCTCCAGCTCATCCTTGGTCTGCCCCGGAGTATACTTCCCCGCGGGACGTGCATCGAGGACCTCCCTATAGGGAGCCACTCGAGAGGCATCCTAACAAGATGACCGAACCACCTAAAAGCTGTCTCCTTTCCAAGTGAAGAAGCAAGTGAAATGCTGTTAAACCACTATACTATTTATATTATAAATAGTTGCAAATGGCTCCGGTAATAACACGTTGCAGAATCACCCACTCTCGGGTAAATGGGACAATTGAGCATATTCACACTGTGGCAATTCTGCTCTTATACTTCATGCCTCAGTGCTCTTACTGTACTTCATACCGTAGTTGTTGTAAATCACCCAAAATGTATAGGGAGAAAAACATCTGCAGGATTGCTCTGCTCTCCTCCTCTGCTCTCCAGGTAAGGAGGAAGTTGGCAAGTTGGTTGTTTACAGTCGGAGCACACAGAGGTGTCTACTACACTATGATGTAGTAGAATGGAAAATAATATCTGCACGTATAGGCACAGGACCATGTTGTCATATACCCCCGCGCGCGCACGCTCGCACGCACGCACGCACGCTCGCACGCGCGCACGCACGCACGCACGCACGCACGCACGCTCGCACGCACGCACGCACGCACGCACGCACGCACGCACGCACGCACGCACTGACACACTGACACACTTCCGAACTCAGTCACCCCCCTTAAATAAAAATGTGTGCAGTCTTAATGAGTACTCTGCAGTGTCTTATATTCGGGGAGTCTATTTGAAGTGCCATGCAGGTAAAACTTCCAAAATACCTCCCCTGTTCTGTTCTGTACCATTTGGGGGGAACAAAAAACAAGAAAAATAATCAGATGTTTAATTGGCCCTTTTGATTGTCCTGCAAGATCGGCTAATTGTGCAAATTAATCTTCGATTTTATCTGGTTTAATCCAAAGTGAGCCAATTACCTAAATCGCACGCAGAAAGCAACACAGCAAACACGACAGAGAGGGAAAAAAAGAGAAAAGAAAACTCAATTAACCCATTCTGAACGGGAACCCCTTTTGGTGTTTTAACTAAGCATTATGTTATACTTTAGCTATTTTTGAAAAATCGTGAAAATGCGGCACAAATCTTTGAATATAAATTCTTTCAGAAGATTTTTTTTTTTTTTCGACGTCAGGCCTAAATGGGATAAACAAAGAATTATGTGTAAACACATACACATATTGTACACATACACTG
The DNA here is from genome assembly GCF_951216825.1 of Electrona antarctica. NCBI lineage: Eukaryota > Metazoa > Chordata > Actinopteri > Myctophiformes > Myctophidae > Electrona > Electrona antarctica. The sequence goes on from NC_136797.1 coordinate 23,182,765, forward strand.
TATATATACAGGCATGCGCCCGCATACTAACTAGTTGCGCTGCGCCAGAGGACACCAAGCCCATGCAGCATTTATGACAGGATGCAGCAACATCTGCATGTGTTAATGCATGCAGATTTAAAACAGGATGCTGAAACACCTGCATGCATTACAAACACATGCAGAGTGTGAGACTATGAGTGCAGCAACATCTGCATGCAGATTTAACCCGTTAAAACCCAGGAAAGCGTCCGTGTAACATTACTTTTAAATAATTTGGCAATTCACAAATAGCAGATCTACACACTTTGTACCGCACTATGAGCTTGTTCTTCTATTGTATAACAATAGAGGAACAGGTATTGGAGAATACAAATCACTTCACATACCTTGGAAGCATCATTCACCACGATGGGGGAGCTACAAAGCATACACAACCTTCATAAGACTTAAGCAAATCTGGAAATCAAAACAATACAGCACAAAAAACAAAACTCCGGATTTACCAAAGCTGCGTACTCTCAACACTATACTATACGGTGCAGAATTCTGGAAAACAACAGAAAACGACATCCATAAATTATCCACTTTCCACACATCATGCCTGCGAAAGATCCTGCACATATTCTGGCCCCAAGACCATTTCAAACAATAACCTCCTCAACATCACTCAACAAGACAACATGCACAGTATAGTCAATAAACGCAGGTGGACCTGGATTGGACATGTGCTCAGAATGGACATCAACGCAATCCCAAGAGTCGCACTACACTGGACCCCAGAAGGACAGAGAAAGAAAGGCAGGCCTAAAATGACATGGCGTAGGATGATCGAGAAGGAGCTCCAGCAAAAGACAGATGCAAGTGGAGGAACTTTGTTGCTGCCCTATGCGCCAGCCGGCGTAATGGAACTTGTAGATTTGCTTTTTTCTATCTGGAAAACTTGTTGTTTGACTATACAGTATACATATTTTTAAAGTGAACATTTTTAACTCAAACCTTTGCTTCTGTGGGTCCCTGGAACGAAATATTATGAGATGGGGCGGTCCACGGCCAAATAGTTCAACATGTTGGTGGTCCTTGACATGAATCGGCACCGCTGATATTGCAACATAGGTTTTTCAGAAAACTGTTGGGCTTTAGAAGATGATGAATCGGCCTTCTGGTCTACAAACACATGCAGAGTTGATAACTGAGTGCAGCAACATTTGCATGCATTAACATCTTGGAAGAAATTCGTCACACTGAGGTCACCTCCGATACAGGTAAAATACCTCTCTCTCATCCACACATGAACACGCACGCACGCACGCACGCAAGCACGCACGCACGCACGCACGCACGCACGCAGAGAGAGAAAGTATTTCTGCTGACTTTTAATGATAATACAGCTTTTAACACAATGCACCGATGTCTGTAGAGAGAGAACAGAGAGAGTGAGTTGGAATGAATGGAGTGCTGCCCTGACCAACACCAGGCCCCTGTCAGGTCTGCAAAGAACACACACACACACACACACACACACACACACACAGTCACACACACAGTCTCACACACACACACACACACACACACACACAGTCTCACACACACACACACACACACACACACACACACACACACACACACACACACACACACACACACACACACACACACACACAGTCACACACACACACACACACACACACACACACACACACACACACACACACACACACACACACACACACACACACACACACACACACACACACACACACACACAGAGAGAGAGAGAGAGAGAGAGAGACAGAGAGACATAGAGACAGAAAGGCCAATTGTGTGTGAGGAAAGAGGGGCAAATTAGCTACTGGACGATAAAATGGCTCTTGGCCTTGAGGACGATCACAGCCACCAACACACAGAGATAAGCCGCTGTAGAGGTCGATAAGAGGGACCATTAGCTAACAAATGGCTGCCGCTACAATGTCATTAGAAACTCTGCCTATAGAACACAGCGGAGAGAGAGAGAGAGAGAGAGAGAGAGAGAGAGAGAGAGAGAGAGAGAGAGAGAGAGAGAGAGAGAGATCAAGTTTGTAGATAGCAACACATTAACCACATGAATCCTGTGGCGTCCCTATTCTGAGAGCATGTTGTGATATAGGCGAACCCTCGGCAGTCGACAGAGCTGTTGAAACCTCAGACTCCATGGTGGTGTATAAGCATGGGTCATCGATATGTCCTCGGTCTTGTCCGCGTGGCACATTTTTTAGATTTTTCTGTTTTACACACCATTATAATGTTTTCTATTGTGATCATAATACCCAACGGAATGTCAGCAGACCTTTGGGGCGAGGTCGCTTCTTGCCCTCAGGGCGTCTTACTGGTTTAGCCCATTTTGGGCATGAACCCCTTTTGGTGTTAGCATTATGTTATGCTTTAGCTATTGAAAAATAACAGATCGACAAGCTCAGGTCTGCTATTTTTTGAAAAATCGAAGAACGACTCACATAGAAACATAGCTTCTTCAGAAAACTGTCAGGATTTAGAAGACAATTTTAGAATCTGATCTCAGGTCAAAATGGGTTAGAGGAGAGAAAAAAAACATAGTTTAAATATGGATTTACGATTTGTACACGCTCAGGGCAGGGGATTTAACCGTGTATCTACCAACTGGCTCAGTCACAAAGAAGCCATGCCCGGTTATAGGGAGCAAGCTAATTAAAAGTGGAAATTACGCGTCAAAAGAATTACAACATTCAGAGTCAAATTTAAATGTAAAAACTTGAATCAGGGGAGCATGGAGCATTCTAATGAAGACATTGAAGGGGATTAATATGCAGGGTAATTGCTGGATCTTTCCCTATTCTCTCGAATGCCCTTTTTTAATCAACAGTCGGCTAATTACTAAAACCAGATGATGTTTACGGGAACAAAGGGAGTGGATGGGTTGAGGGCAAGAATGGGAGTGAGTGAAGGAGACTATAGTGACACTGGCATTCCCCATGATTACACCATGCAGTTCAGACAATTAAGTTGATAATAAAACAAAAACAATCAAAGTCAATTTGGAGATTCACATCTTACTGTACACTATTTTGTACACTAAGTGCCCAAAAATGTATAATGAGAGAACCACTGCTTTGCACGCACGCACGCACGCACGCACGCACGCACGCACGCACGCACGCACGCACGCACACGCACACATGCACACACGCAGGCACACACACGCACACATGCACGCACAAGCGCACACACGCACGCACACACCCACACACACTAAAATGTTGCCATACTATACACTTTATTACTCTATTATTACTGCTGCTACATTTTTACTCGTATCATAACTTGTTTTATGATATCATGTTTTGTTTTATATGTGTTGTTAGTGCAGTCTGTGGAGCATGTCACACCAACATTTCATTGCAACGACACTACTTGTGTGAGCGAGTCACGAATAAAACCTTTGCATGCTTGTGTGTGTGCATGCGTGCCGCGTACAAGAAAGTAAGTAAGTAAGTAAGTAAGTAAGTAAGTAAGTAAGTAAGTGAAGAAAATTGCTAGTTGTGTTTGCTAGACAAAGTATATTTGGGTATCAGGATACCGATCAGAGTAGAACCAGTAGAACCAGATGGATTGTTAAAGTTATTATTTATTGGTGGCATTAATGGCAGTAAATCAAGGTTGATGATGAATTAATAATGGGATGATAATGATGATGATGAAGTAAAAAATACACAAAGGAAAACAAATCAACCAAAGTACATACAACAGGAAGGTAATTAACTTACAACAAAATGACGAACCCATAATTAACATAATGGCAAACAAACCAAGGTAGGTAAAGGAACATACAATCTATAGCAGAAAAGGACCATCCATCCATCCATCCATCCATCCATCCATCCATCCATCCATCCATCCATCCATCAATCAATCAATCAATCAATCAATCAATCAATCAATCAATCAATCAATCAATCAATCAATCAATCAATCAATCAATCAATCAATCCATCCATCCATCCATCCATCCATCCATCCATCCATCCATCCATCCATCCATCCATCCATCCATCCATCCATCTTCAACCGCTTATCCGTAGTCGGGTCGCGGGGGCAACAGCTCCACCAGAGTGCTCCAGACTTCCCTCTTAAAGAGCAACATCAGTGACTTCCTCCTGGGGGATCCCGAGACGTTCCAAGGCCAGTGAGTCGTCCTCCAACTGCACCTTGGTCTTCCCTGGGGTCTCCTCCCAGTGGGGCCAGAGTAATCTAGTAAGAGAGTGGCGACACGCTTTGATCTCGTCGCAAAGCGGTGTGCTATGGGCTATAGTTCCAAACATTGGAACTATCCCATTGAGATAGAATGAGCACTTCTGCATTCCATTGTTACAATGGGAGTCACTAGATTACTCTGAGTGGGGCGTGCCTCGAGGACCTGCCTAGGGAGACGCCTGAGAGGCATCCTAACCAAATGCCTGAACCACCTAAGCTGGCTCCTTTCCAGGCGAATAAGCAGCGACTCTACTCCGAGTCTCTCTCGTGTGACTGAACTTCTCACCCTATCTCTAAGGGAGATGCCAGCCACCCGTCGAAGAAAACTAATTTCGGCCGCTTCATAATGGTGGACACAGTTCTGGTGGTGCTTCCTCTCCACACAATGTTTGCTCATTGTTAACATTCTGCATAGGCTCACCACAGGTGTGCCAAATTGGGCCCGACCCACCAAGTGTAGTACATTTTATTTTAGAGTCAGAAAGTCCTTCACAATAATAAAAGCAAAGCATGTCAACAATAAAACAATAAAGCAAGTAGACAAAAAAACAGAACAATCGGCACTGGTGAAAATCTGAAAATCAATACAGGACTTTCCGACTTGAACTTTCACAAGACATCTGCAATCACGAAGGGCTATGCAAAGGCCTTTCTGAATAGCTGAGTCAATGTGTTTTTTTTTAAGGTCCACAGAGGGCACAGTTTTTTGGTGGAACGGGAGATCATTCCATAGCCTGGGGGCGAAACTAGCAAAGGCTCGATCACCTTTAGTTTTTTGTCTTGTGGGAGGAAGAACCAGCTTGGGATGAGGATGTTAGAGACCTTCTGGGCAAATAATGGTTGGAGCAAGTCACATAGATATGGGCGTGTGTGCAGAATCCTCTTATCACCATATTTTAAGTTTTGGGGTTTTTTTGTGTAAATAATGCCCACTTACATACCTACAGCGTCACACAAAAGCACCATCAGATCCACAAGCTCAAAACCTTTACAGTTCTGCAACTTATACAGACCCGTAAGGGTCCGTTTCGACCCCATTATTGTGGTCCCCAGACCCAATGTTGAGAATCAGTATTTTTAGACTAAAAACAATAGTTGAAAATAGGGACATAAACATCATTCTTAACGTGTGTGAAAGTCATGACATCCATTTCAATTTTACCATTTCAAAGAAGTCCTGCTATGTTCATATGCCACGTGTCGATAAATAGGATTTTAAAGTATAGCTGCTGGGTTAGTTCCATTGATCCAATTCGGAACACAAGCGATTGATTGGTCATTAAAATAAACAGGCTCTGAAAACGCATTCGGCCGGGGTTTTTCACTTGGGCCCCTGCATCCAGAAAAGGTTGGAATAAATCGCATGCAGCGCCTCATCTATATTAATCCATTTTGGACTGAGGTCGATTAAAAAAAAGGCTTCAAAATCTTAACATTTTTCTGAAAAACCCATGTTTCTGTGTCAGTGGTGCTCAACCTTTTTCATGTCAAGGACCCACAGAATTATCTCGGGCCACGGACCCCCCATCTCAAAATATGTAGTTCCAGGGACCCCCCAGAAGCCAATATTTTAGTTAAAAATGTTCGCTCTGAAATATATATACATAGATTTGCGCCACATTTTCACGACTTTAAAAAAATAGCAGACCTACAAGCTCGTAGCGCGCCACTCGGTGGCGCGCTATGAGCTTGTAGATCTGCTATTTTTCAATAGCTAACATAATGCTTAAAACACCAACAGGTTCCCGCCCAAAATGGGTTAATGCTACAGCCTGAGTATATAGGCGGAATATAAAAGTGGGAAGTGTGTGGTTTCATGATGTCAAAGGGGACATTCATAACGGTATAATGGGTACGGTTATTTCTTTTTTGTGATGATGTGGCGCTTGTGTGTGTGACGCTCATTAGTTAGTCTGATGGCCTGCCCTGCTCCCCCTGTGGGGAGCGCTGGTGGCAGCTGCCTCCTCCCGCATTTACCAAGTGGAAAGGCACTGACAGGCGTGACATCAAATCACTGTTTGAAACCGTAACTCATCGCTGCGACATTATGTCATCATAAAAATATACAGGCAGGAGGCCGGGCCATGCACCGCCTTCGGAAGAAAAAACACGCATCGAGACAGCTTCGTCGGCAGCTATCTATATAGGAAGAGATGGAGTAGAGGGGATGGCGGGAAACGTTGTTGACGTGTGACGGAGTCGCGCGGCGGAAATAGCCGATCTACAAGCTCAAAATGCGTAGATTGAGAGGCGCAGCCCGCTGTGCGGCACGGACGTGCAGCGGAAGCATAAATTAAGGCAGAGCGCGAGGTGAAGGTGAGGGTACGGGGGGATTCGGGAAAAACAGGAGGCAGGAAGGGAAAGAATAGCAATGTACTCAGCAAGGAGAAAGTTGAGTTTATGTGGCGAATGAATAATGAAATAGGACATTAAAAGACGGAGAGGAGAGTTGGCACGAGGCGGAAGGGAGAGTAATGAGAGTAAAGCGAAGGAGACAGGAGAAAGTGAAGAATGAAGAAAACACTTTTAATCGAGCAAATTCGCCCCCAGACCGGGGCCTTTTTAAAAAAAATTCTTCAGAGAGAGACAGAGGCCTATGTCTGACCTTGCTCATGCAACCGTGTGATGCTGATTCAGAGTCTCAGACTAATGTAATGTCGTCAGCAAAGATGTGCGTGAACCTGTGTGGGTGTGCGGGTGATTGTACGCATGCATGAATTTATGCGAGGAATTGTGTATAATGTATAGTGGACGGGGGAGGGGTGACGACCCGAGTACCACCGTATATGTCTGCCTGGAATATAAAATGTGACTGTTTAGTTGCGCTGGATTTTGACCAACCGACTGAGTCTAATGTGTTGAGAATGGTTTGACACGGCTACATTCAGTCCTACGGCATGCACTGTATATGAGGTGGACTTGCCTGTATGGATAAGGTGGGCATGAGTAAATGGTGCATTTATATAGCGCCTTTATCCAAGGCGCTTTACATAGATTGTGCATTACATTCACCCATTCACACACCGATTGCAGCGGAAGCCATGCAAGGTACCAACCAGCACATCAGGAGCAATTTGGGGTTCAGGGTCTTGCCCAAGGACACTTCGACATGTAGACAGGAGGAGCCGGGATTCGAACCGCCGACCCATGGATCATTGGACGACCTGCTCTACCTCCTGAGCCACAGTCGCCCTATTGAGTAATGAGTATACTAAAGACACCAGTAGTTCTCAAAGTCAGGTCTGGGGACCCCCAGGGGTTGTTGAGGGGGTTCCACGGCCGTACCCAGCTAAATGTGTTAATATATAGCTCGTTCATCCCCTGGGTTGTGGACGTTTTTCTCTATATGGAGAATAACATTGGGTCATCTTAGAATGGTCTCATATAAGAATTGTATAGTCCAACAATAAACAAACTGTCCTGACGATATTGTCAGGGAGGTGGCTCTGTATCGTTTTACGATTTCTCACTCATTTGATACAGTCAGATTCTGGCGAAAATGTAACTATTCAGTGGCAGTAACATTGTCGATTTCTCGCCGTCAGTTGATTCTTCATCAATGAGCGGACTCAGTGGAGAAACAATGACATTGCCAACACACTGTAGACAACGGGCTACATAATGTACATAATGTAGGTTGCATGACAATTATAAACATGTCCACTCCACACACCAAACATAACATGTGTTGAGATGACAGAACACATGTAGCCACATGTAGCTGCCCACAGGTTCAACAGAATGTCCACGCATCATTTATTTCTCTACATGCGCACCCCCATGCGCCTCTCCAACTCTTCCAAACAGACACCAATAAGACATGCACCGTGAAAACTGTGAAGCAGAGTCCTCTAATTAGTAAGTCCATCCAAGTGCATCCAAGTTCTACATTACATCGATACATAAACAAATCACAATCAAAAGGAACACCAGACATTGCGATATTCCAGAGCTCCCTCTAAATGTCTGAAATACGTGTCTCTTTGACGGGGGGCGAGCCACCATTGCTCCCCCGTATTTTGAACTCTGCACTTGGGTGCTTTGCACATTCCTCTCCTCATTTCAGGAAGGCACCACACTGAGTCCATTTAGTCCTCTCAAATGTCAGCTGCAGCTTTGAAGTCGAGAATACAAATGACACACACATTTCTTTGGTCAGAATTGGACTATTATGATCGTTGTGGTTGAAATGCTTTTTAGAAATTTAGAAATTGGGTCCATTTGGTTTCATTTGTACACTCTCAGAGTTAAATTAACATTAATTTTACAATATAAATTGGGGGGTCCCAGAGATAGAAATTCCATTAAATGGGGGTTTGTAGAATAATATGCATGTCAAACCTTGAAATCAAACTGCTAGAGCCGTAAAACTCTTCTCTTATGGGGGTCCCTGGGATATCTCTTCAAATGGGGGGTCCGCGGGCTAATACGTGTCAATCTGGGGGTCGTTGACATGCAAAAGTTTGGGAACCACTGGTGTAAAACACAAGCTTTGACTAGTATTATTATGCCAGGCTCATAAACCAGGCCATTGCAAACTTGCCTGCATGCTGTCTTCAAGAGATAAGTCTTGTGCGAAGAAGAGTGATATATCCCTAGAAATTAATTCACACACCTCACCTCTATCTCACATGGATATTCTTAGTCACTGCTCAGGATACACATCAACACACCAGGTGCTGTCAGATGGAAACCCTCGTAAGTCCAAAACTGTAATTTTTCAGGAATATATGGAACAACATTTTACAGAAATAGTAAAACATATATCAGATCTACAATCTTAAAACGTGTCGAAATGCGATGCGTTGTGAGCTTGTGGGTCGGATATTTTTGCGACCTTGTCGCTCTCGCACAACGAAGTAATAAGGGAGCTTCTAGGTGACAAAGAAAACACGAAATGTTTAAATATGGCGATAGGAGGTTTCTGCCCGTCAGTGACGCCCATGTGCAGGATGCTGCGTTTACATCATTATGCAAACACATGCTCGTATCGATTGCAAGATGAGCTGTGCTCTCCCACACACACACACACACACACACACACACACACACACACACACACACACACACACACACACACACACACACACACACACACACACACAGAATAAAGGTGATTTTGATAGGACACACACCCCTCCCCCTCATTGAAAAGGAGTCTGCTTGCATAGGCATTAGTCTCTCTCTCATTAGAATGGCAGTGGCGCAAAATACGGTAACTAAATAAATGTACTCAAGTACTGTAGTTTTTTGAGACACTGTACAATTTTAGATACTTTAGAAAACATAGAATTAACCAATTAAGCACTATACTTTGTCTATTCACAAATTGTCTACCTGTAGACCAGCTTGAAAAAAAGTTAACCTATAGAACTTATACCTGCAAGTATATTTGTAGTAGATTCTAGTAGCCTACTTTTGTTGTAATTAAGTAAGGGGGGTAAATGCATAGGCTACTGGACTTTTACTTGGTAAAATACCGTTCTACATTGTGGCATTACTACCTATATGGTACTAAAATGAGTACTTTGTCCACTCACTGCTCATTGAAAAGGGAGTCTAGATTGCTTACATAGGCATCAGTCGAAGAGATCCACACACAGACAGTCAAACTGAATTTAAGCCAAAACTGCTTTCACCCGCAGTCAGCAAAGGATTTCACTGCAAATTGATGTGGTCCCTTTTACAATGTTCCCTGCCCGAGCACTGACAGAGCCCCAATAAATCAGAGCAATCACAAGGATATATGGCAGAGAGCCTGTAGTAAATCCTTCTGCAATCATAAATCCATACAGCCGAGCCCGGAGTCTCTGTCCACGCGCTCTCTCCCTCAAGCCTAATTTATTCTTCAGGCGGAAAGGTGTCGCGCAACATGTCGTTCAACGCGAAAGGAAAACGCATTAGAGATCTGTCACATCATGGCACTTTTTTTTTTGCTGATAAGCATATCCTGTAATTAGGCTACAAGCTGTCTGCCTCCTTTCTCACTTCCTCTGGCTTTTCTTTGCTGAAATTTTATACATTTCTCATATAATTCTCCTTTACGTTCTTCTCGTATAGCACACGTTTTTATACTGCTACTGGAGACAGAGCTGTTAAAACAGTGGTTCTGCAACCTTTTCCATTTCAAGGATGTCCCAGTTTGATATGCATATATAGGCCCTGGACCCACACTTCATGATTATGTTTTATCTATGGGACTCCAATCTACTCTGTAAAATCCATGTTAATTTAACTCTGAGAGCGTTCCAAACGATTCATCATTTAGCTGGGGGGCACCGAACCCCCCCACCAAGGACCCCTGAGTTCCTATACAGAGTATACCGACCCCACGTTGAGACCCACTGGTCTGTCTGTCTGTCTGTCTGTCTGTCTGTCTGTCTGTCTGTCTGTCTGTCTGTACTTTATTTGTTTATTTGGACAGGACAATGTATATTAATGGACGTCACATGGACGTAAATACACCGGATAGCCTATAGCACAGTTGCTAATTTTCATCCGCAGTCCTCAAAAGAAACACAAAACGGGAAAAACAGACCGTCAAACAGTGGAATACATTTGCATAACATTACATAGCAGCATAAAAAAAAGAAATACACCTAAAATAATCATGAATGGTTGCAGCTTTGGTTTTCAAGCAACCATTTTTCAGATTGTATTTAAAAGAGGGAAGTGTAGCACAATCCCTTTATACGCTGCCATTCCATGCTGCAAAACCCTGTACTGAGAGGACATTTTGGCCGAATGTTGTTTGCCGGTGCGGCACTTCGCAGTCTCCTCGAGTGGTTGCTCTGGTACTGATTCCCCTATCGGGCTTTCGTTTAATGAATTCACTTATAGGGAATAGACTCTGTCTGTCTGTCTGTCTGTCTGTGTATATGTGTGTCTGGAGTCTGGAGCTTGCAAACCACCGCTGGACTGATCAGCAATATATTTCTTGTGCACACTGCCCAGTATGCCTATTTCCACTATTGTTTTTTTTCCCTTTTTTTTAAGATTAGTTTTTTGGGCTTTTCACCATTATTTCTATAGTACAGAGAGAGAGAGACAGGAAACGGGGAGAGTTAGGGGCTCGGGAATCAAACCCGGGTCACGCGCTCAGGCCTGACCGCGTCCTCCAACACTCATACGCACGCACATACAAACACATACACACAGAGACTTGCTCTGCATAATGTCTATTTTTATACATTTTTAACCCATTTTAGGCATGACCTCAACATAAAAAAAAAAATCTTCTAAATCCTCCAGTTTTCTGAAAGAAATATTTTCACGATTTTTCAAAAATAGCAGACTTACAAGCTCATAGCGCGCCACTCGGTGGCGCGCTATGAGCTTGTTGCTTGTTTGGTGGCGCGCTATGTTGCTTGTTTTCTGTACGGATGGAAAGTAGCATTCTCGTTAAATCCGCTGTATTCACATGACATGATCCCAACAGTCCATGCTGTCCCGCCCCAAAATGAATAAAGACATAAATACAATAAATCATTACATTATATTACAGTAAAAGCACAGAGTTTGGGATCAACGTACAGTAATAACACAACTTAAAAAGATAAAAAGCAGACACGATCTAAAAATCTGAATATTTGTGTCAGATATATTCTGTGTCTATAGGTGGAACATGACCTTTTTTGACACAATCTAAATGTCTCAGTAGAAGAGCATCTAACCTGACTCCGCCAGATGGGGCAGCAGAGAGTACACTGGGTTCCCCCCTCCTGCTCCCATCTGGGAACTCTCCGGCCACAAAACGGCCTGGCCAAGCAGCAGCTAGAGGCGGGATAGCTGATTGGCCAGGCCGTTTTGTGGCCGGGCATCAACTCGCTCCCCGAGTAGAGCAGTGATGGCCATCAGCTCCCAAGACTTCGCCCCCACCCTGAGTCTCGCCCTAACCTCGGGTTCCTCATCCCATTCCACGTTCATCTCATTTCGTTTCGATAAATCGTCAAACTTAAGTAGAGGTGTGGGGCAGTATTATGCGTGTCTTAAGTACCAGGTCTTATTACTTATAACTTAAGACCTGGAGGCGTGGTCAATGCTGTTTGGCCACTCAGAATAGCCAAATGGCATTGATCACGCCTCCAGGTCTTAAGTTAAGTAATAAGACCTGGTACTTAAGACACACATAATACTGCCCCTTGTCTCTTACTAGTGAAACTTTACGTATAGTGGAAGTCAAAGGGTCTTTCTTGGGGCTGAAACCTTGAAGTCATAATGTCATAGATATGGTATAGACGACTGACGTCAACAGGCTGGTCACGTGACCATCCAAGATCCACTTTGGAGCCACAGCATTCCATGTGGATCCTGAGATAACACAGGATTAGATTGTCAAACACACACACACACACACACACACACACACACACACACACACACACGCGCGCGCACGCACGCACACACACACACACACACACACACACACACACACACACACACACACACACACACACACACACACACACACACACACACACACACACACACACACACACACACACACACACACACACACACACACACACACATTTCTTGTCCTTTTCTCATCATTGCCGTGTCACCCCGCTGTCAGCTTTACCCAGACGCCTGTGTAGTGTGTACCCGAGGAACTGTGTGAGTGTGCTGACAGTGGCACGTACAATCAATGGCAGCGAGATTATCACCCGAAGAAGACACGCAAACAGTGGTATACTCAAGTCCTTAATACTTAAGTAAAAGTAGTAATACCACAATGTAAGAATACTCTGTAAAAGGCCTGTATTTAGGCATGTGCCGTGTATACAACATTATTATGCCCGCCTCCCATGGAGGAATTTATAGAACGGAAGCCCGACACGGGCATCAGTACGAGGGCCGTCACTATAGAGCCAGAGGGGATTGTGCGGTGCCGACTTAATGCACACTCGCACAGACTTTGCGCAACATTTCCTTTCAGTTCAAGGAAGCTGGAAGCTCAATTTGGAACAATCCCACTGACACAAGAGGGTGTCCATCCTTTGCATCGTTTAACCCATTTTGACCTGAGATCAGATTCTAAAAATGTCTTCTACATCCTGACAGTATTCTGAAAAAGCTATGTTTCCATGTCAGTCATTCTTCGAATTTTCTAAAATAGCAGACCTACAAACTCGTAGCGCGCCACTCGGTGGCGCACTATGAGCTTGTAGATCTGCTATTTTTCAATAGCTAAAGCATAACATAATGCTAACACCAAAAGGGGTTCCCACCCAAAATGGGTTTTAAGGTCCAACTAAAGGGATGGATCATTGACAATCAAACATGTGAAAATGTAGGTTTTAGTCGCTTTCTTGAGTGTCATGTATTTTGAGTCAATAGGCTACTGTTGTTTTTCCTTCTCTGTTTGTATACCCTTTTAGTAATGTTTGTATATAGTGCTCTTTTTTGTATTGTTGCTTGTTTTCTGTACGGATGGAAAGTAGCATTCTCGTTAAATCCGCTGTATTCACATGACATGATCCCAACAGTCCATGCTGTCCCGCCCCAAAATGAATAAAGACATAAATACAATAAATCATTACATTACATTACATTAAAAGCACAGAGTTTGGGATCAACGTACAGTAATAACACAACTTAAAAAGCAGATCTAAAAATCTGAATATTTGTGTCAGATAGATTCTGTGTCTATAGGTGGAACATACAGTATGACCTTTTTTGACACAATCTAAATGTCTCAGTAGAAGAGCAGGGAGACAAAATACAACCACCCAGAAAATATACAAAGTGCTGCCTTAATCCTCCAATGTCACTATATCACCTGATGAAGGCTGTTCACTATCACCTGATGAAGGCTGTTCACTATCACCTGATGAAGGCTGTTCACTATCACCTGATGAAGGCTGTTCACTATCACCTGATGAAGGCTGTTCACTATCACCTGATGAAGGCTGTTCACTATCACCTGATGAAGGCTGTTCACTATCACCTGATGAAGGCTGTTCACTATCACCTGATGAAGGCTGTTCACTATCACCTGATGAAGGCCGTTCACTATCACCTGATGAAGGCCGTTCACTATCACCTGATGAAGGCCGTTCACTATCACCTGATGAAGGCTGTTCACTATCACCTGATGAAGGCTGTTCACGGCCCGAAACGTTTAAAACGTGATTTAAAATGGTGTTCTAACACAATAAACACTGTTGGAGCATGCAAAGACTGTGTGCGGACCACTCCTTCTCTTTATGTCTATACCTTTAGTCCAGCACCAGCCAAGAACTGGATGTGCGCAAGCCACCTGCTTTTTAAATGAATCCTCCAATGTAACATGGTGAAAATTATTTCATTTATTTTGTACTGTCACATGTGACCTTATTGTGTCGCCTGCAAGAAGGAGAACAGCCACTTCAGCAAGCAGTGGCGTGCACAGACATTTAGAGGGGCAGGTGCTCAAGTGGAAAAAAAAGGGCATTAAGGCAACCGGCCGGTTGCCTTAATAGTGTGAGATTTATAGATTGTGGGGCCTAAATACTATTAGAAGCTTTTTATCAAGAATTGATCAATGTTACCATGGTCCACATACTGTACAGTGTAACTGTACAAAAAAAAGGGCACATTGCCAAAAGGGCAGGGGGTGCTCTAGCACCCCCTAGTGTCTATCTGTGCACGCCACTGTCAGCAAGTATACCTTTCAGAGACGTGTGATGTTGAAGGATGAAGGGGACACAACGTACCATCCATGCCCTGTCACCAAACACATGCATGGCTACATTAATGCATATTGTCGCTGTGCGGCAGAAACCTCTTATCTCCATATTCTAACCTTTTTGTGAAAAAATAACGTCCTGCTTGATCATACTTAACTACAGCGTCACACAAAAGCATGCATGGGGCGACAGTGGCCCAGGGGTATAGAGTGACCGGATGGATGGGAACTTCAAGGTTCCCAGTTCGAACACGGATTACCCCAGAGATAGTGTCGAAGTGTCCTTGAGCAAGACTTAGGGCTCCATTTTCGTCACCGCTAAACCCCTTATCCCTAAACTTCTTTGCCTTTTTTTTTTACTATTTTGCAAAACATTTTTGAATTGTTAAAATGGCCAGTCTACAAGCTCACAATGTGTCAATGTAGATTGGCTGGTTGAACTATTCACAAAATAGTGAATAGTAAAAAAAAAAGGCAAAGAAGTTTAGGGATAAGGGGTTTAGCGGTGACGAAAATGGAGCCCTTTAGACTCTGAACCCCTAATTGCTCCTGATGAGCAGGTTGGTGCCTTGCATGGTTTCCTCCGCCATCGGTGTGTGAATGTGTGTGAATGGGTGAATGCAATTAATACACAATCTCTGTAAAGTGCCTTGGATAAAGGTGCTATATAAATGCACCATATACCATCAAAAGTAGCAGATCTGCAAGCTGGACGCTTGCTGTTTGCTGTTTTTGAGTGGTGCAAACCACTCCAACAACCAGCTTTGTCTGTATCTATGTATGTGTCTATGTATGTGTGTACCTGTGTGTACCTGTACGTGGGGCCACGCAACCAGTGAGCATGGTTGCTATGGTTAGTGTGTGACATCACTGCACCACTCAGTTCACACGGGTGTGATTTTTTTTAATGTATTTGAACCCTGAGGTTTACGTGCGCAATGAGGACTGTGCTCTAGTCTAGGTTGTCTATTTCTATGTTGTTCTTAGCCAATTAGGCCGCACACAGGCTTCTGTGCGCGGCCTATAGAGGGGCGTGTTCAAGCTACGTGCAACACAACGTTTCTTTGGGAAACCCAGCCACTAAACATGAGGCCAGTCTAAAGTGACACTGTAGAACAAAAAATCTTTATTACAAAATTATGTTTCGGTCATTAAACCTTCATCAGTTCAAACATGATTCCACATGAGGCCAGTCTAAAGTGACACTGTAGAACAAAAATCTTTATTACAAAATGATGTTTCGGTCCTTAAACCTTCATCAGTTCAAACATGATTCAGCCTGGTATACTGGCTCATGCCTAAAAACGGGAGTAGGCTATACAATTATTTTGTTCCTCTCAAATTAAATTGTTCCCCTGGTGCACAAAAGTCCCAAGAGCAACATTCTTCATGCCCTTTATGGCGATGATCTTGTGTGTGCCGAAAGGATCATCTGGATAATTTTAGCACCTGCAAGTCCTCCTGTGACCCTGTGGGTGTATAACATCGCAGTCAGCATAATTTACTCGGACCCCCCGCTGTTTTGTCCACTGCCAAGCCCATTAATCACTGTAATGATGGAATCGCATTATTGCCCCTTAAGTGTTGAATGCGGGCACTCACTCACTACTGCAACCACTACAACCCACAGTGGTGGGAAGAAAGTATACTCTTTTGAAGAAAGTATATACTCTTTTGAAGAAGAAGAAGAAGAAGAAGAAGAAGAAGAAGAGGAGGAAGAAGAAGAAGAAGAAGAAGAAGAAGAAGAAGAAGAAGAAGAAAAACTCTATTGCAAGAAAAAGTATTCCAAATTGTACTTGTATTGAGTAAAAGTATGAAAAAAGTACATCAGAAAATTCTTACTGTACTGTATACAGTAACAAAGGAAAAGTACTCAAATTCTTCAAAATTCTCGTTCAAATGTCTTTTGAAAATAGCCGATCTACAAGCTATAGTAGATCGCAATTTTCAAATGGGCTAAGGTCACACCACTTTTCGATTACGCGGCAGATTACGCGGCAGATTCTGCAATGCTTTTCAATTGGAACGGCACGGTTCTGTTCCAACAAATCGCTCCGTTAATCCCATTGAAAAGCATCGGCAGAATCCACGCATAGGCAGAATTAAAGTTTGGTGTGACCGCAACCGTATTACAATATACGGTCCTTAAACCAGTCAGTTCAAACAAGGTATTTTTATTGATTGAAAGGTTTATTGAACATAAATGTAAAAACAGCCAAACAGCCAAAAAAAAACACGTCCTTGCGGTCTTGTTTCCATTTAGGCCCTATGCCATCAATTCATAAACGGCTGAAGTATATAAAATAGGGCTTAATTGGTTACTGTACGTTTTGCAAAGTAACAAGCAAAGATGTCACTTGAATGAAAAGTACAATATATGCCTCTGAGGTGTAAAGGAATAATATTATATTAAGTATAAGAATAAGTAAAAGAACCTCAACATTGTACAGGGCGGTGCAGTATACTTGAGTAAGTGTACAAATGCACTTCAACACTCACTGCCCATGACTCACTCACCACTGCAACACTACAACACAGACGTTTAGCAGATTCAGCCCAGGCTGCTACATTGTTAAAGTGATTATTTGCTCCATTAAATTAGATTGTAATTACCTGAGCCTTTTTCCCCAGCCTACGGAAAAGGCTTAGGGAAAAGAGGTATATAATTTTCCTTTAAGCCAGCTTGTTGATTTTGACAGCAGTTTTTGTCATGGTCTTTTGAATAAAAGTTTTAGTCACATTTTAGTTGAGTATATACAGTTGATTTCTCGACTAAAATGTATTTTGGTGGGCCTTGAAGACGTCATAATGGCAGACAGTTCCCATCCGGCAGCTCTACCGACCACTCTCTCTACCCCTGAGCCACTGCCACCCTTTTTCTCCCTGCAGGAAATAAAAAACGGCTGGGTTTCCGAGGCTACTTTCCAAATTACACCACAGTAGTAAGAGAGTGGTGATGCTTTGATCTCGCCGCAAAGCGGGTGCCTATGGGCGATAGTTCCAAACATTGCTCCTATGGCTGGAACTATTCCATTGAGATAGAATGAGCACTTCCGCATTCCATTGTTACAATGAGAGTCAACGGGAGTGTCATTACTCTCTTTTATACTACTCTGGCTACTGCCACCCTGACGCTTTTCAGGCCAATTCAGAAAGAAACCGGTGTTACACATCTTTTAATTCCAAGTCATTGGTATAGGAAGGTTTCTGAACTGACCGTGTCCCACCAATGAGACACTGAGTGAGTAGATGGAGATAGTAGTGCCATCTTAAGCATTAGTGAGGATCAATTACATGAAGATGAAGCGTGTGCTGTTGCTGGTGGTGGTGGTGCAATGGAATAATCTGACCAGCAGGAGGGGAAGTCTCTATGCGGCTCATCTGCCCCCAGTGCTTTCCATATGTTTTACCTGTGTACTTTATATTAATTATACACTACCGGTATTTAGCATTGTAGTTAAGCATTAGCAAATACTTTATTCATCGTGAATTCATCAAGCATTTTTCATACAATAGTATACTAAGCATTTGTTTCAGCATTTCAACTATACACTATTTAGCTTTAGTTAAACATAGGTTAAGCATTTTCATTCTCAAGGAATTCATCGTTTGTAATGCGTTAATCACACATTATTGTTTATAAAATATGTATTAACAGATGTAGACATGATAGTGTAGATAGATACATGTTTTATATTTTATATTTGATAATAATATAAAAGTTCAAGTATGAATCATACTGGAACTCATGATACATTAAAGTTCACTAGTATCATAGTATAGTCAGTATTTTGAGCGAGCCCATCTAAAGTTAGGACTATATCTATATATATAGGCCATATAAATAATTTATAATAGCATAGAAGCAATGCTAGAAAATGCTTAACTAATGCTAAATAGTGCATGGTTGAAACATTTCTTTATTTATTTAATGCTTAGTAAGTATGAATAATGCTTTTCATAATGATATATCCATGATTAATTAAGTACTATACTAATGCTTAACTATATAGCTTAATAGTGTTATCATAAAAGTGACTTTCCACCGGGATCCAAACTTAAAATTACCTATAATGTCCCATTTCAGAAAGCGTGAAAATAGCCAAGCCAAGTTAAAATTAATTATTGATTAGTTTTCCCCCCCACAATGTCTTCTTCTTATTTTGTATCTTTTGGCATAAAACTTAACATAGGAATTAAGCATAAACAAAAGTTGACTCGCGACCCCTTCAACGACCCTAAAATGTGTTGCTCTGACCCATAGTTTGGCCCACCCTGCTCCACCCTTTAAGGCAGTTCCCTCCTCCTCTGTCCCTCCTCTGTCCCTCCTCTGTGTGTGTGTGCGTGTATGTGTGTGTGTGTGTGTGTGTGTGTGTGTGTGTGTGTGTGTGTGTGTGTGTGTGTGTGTGTGTGTGTGTGTGTGTGTGTGTGTGTGTGTGTGTGTGTGTGTGTGTGTGTGTGTGTGTGTGCCTCTCTCTTTCATCCTATCCCAGATGAGAAGGGGTCCCTCACTATAACCGCTCTGCAGCCGACTGAGTGAGAACACATGTTTACTTTGGAGAAGTAAGAGAGGGAGAAAGACAGAAAGAAAGGCATAAAGGTCCACGCTGAACGAGAAAGAAACAAAAGGTCTTAAGGCTGGAGGCGCTTTGTGTTTCTATTGTTGGACTATACTTCTCCGGGGGGGGGGGGGGTGGGAAAGGAATATGAGCACAGCTGTTTCTCCGCTCGAATCGAAACTACTATAATGCACGTGAGAACTTCAAATACCTTGACGTGTGAATGAGATCATATAAGTGCAAGTGACTAGAACATGGATACATCAGTGGCATTGAGCTCCCTTCTTCTCCTGGCGGTTGTTTACCTGCACTGCACCGGCGACCACCTGGCCCTCGGCGCCATGGACTCCTGCTACGACGACCGGGGAGCCGCGGGCCGCTGCCTGCCCAAGTTCGAGAACGCGGCGTTCAACCGCACCGTGGTGGCCTCCAACGTGTGCGGCTCGCCACCCGAGGACTACTGCATGCAGACGGGCTCCACGCGCCTCTGCCGCCACTGTGACCTGGCGGCGTCGGAGCCGGGCCTGAGCCACAACGCCAGCCTCCTGACGGACTTCCACACGGACGAGGAGCCCACGTGGTGGCAGAGCCAGTCCATGTTCTATGGCGTCCAGCACCCCAACTCTGTGAACCTCACCCTGCATCTAGGTAAGACTGATTGATTGATTGATTGATTGATTGATTGATTGATTGATTGATTGATTGATTGATTGATTGAAAAATGTATTAACAGTTTGCAGAATTACAGTACATTTCAAGCACAAACTCAATACAAAGGCTGTTAACTGTGAGTGGACGACCCAATTAAGCATTACACTTGTTTACAACAGGGTCCACCATAAAAACATTTAGAGACGTACAAATAGACACTTCTATATAGACAAAGAACAGAACAGGAATTCATCATAATGGAGGTAAAAAGGGAAAAGAAACATATACAGTGAGGGGAAAAGGGGGGTGACCACAGTCCACAGGGGGGTGACCACAGTCACCCCGACACTGTGAACCTCACCCTGCATCTGGTAAGACCACAGTCACCCCGACACTGTGAACCTCACCCTGCATCTGGTAAGACCACAGTCACCCCGACACTGTGAACCTCACTCACCCTGCATCTAGGTAAGACCACAGTCACCCCGACACTGTGAACCTCACCCTGCATCTAGGTAAGACCACCGTCACCCCGACACTGTGAACCTCACCCTGCATCTAGGTAAGACCACCGTCACCCCGACACTGTGAACCTCACCCTGCATCTAGGTAAGACCACAGTCACCCCGACACTGTGAACCTCACCCTGCATCTAGGTAAGACCACCGTCACCCCAACACTGTGAACCTCACCCTGCATCTAGGTAAGACCACCGTCACCCCGACACTGTGAACCTCACCCTGCATCTAGGTAAGACCACCGTCACCCCGACACTGTGAACCTCACCTTCCATATAGGTAAGACCACATGCAGTCACCCCAACTCTGTGAACCTCACCCTCAATCTGGTAAGACCAT
Organism: Electrona antarctica; assembly: GCF_951216825.1. NCBI lineage: Eukaryota > Metazoa > Chordata > Actinopteri > Myctophiformes > Myctophidae > Electrona > Electrona antarctica. The sequence continues at coordinate 23,203,746 of NC_136797.1, forward strand.
GCAGTCACCCCGACACTGTGAACCTCACCCTCCATCTAGGTAAAGGCTCATTCAATAGTCTGGATTTTCGGTGGTGAGGTGACCACCGAACTACAACATGATGTCACGAGCCGCGGTGAAGAGCAAACCACCGCCACCGACCCCAGCCCTTCTCTCTCTTTTTACTCACCACCGCTCAACGTTATTTCAGCTCCGGTGGTCACCTCACCACCGGAGCGGTGGTCACCCCACCACCGGAAATCCAGACTATGAATGCGCCTTTAGACCACAGTCACCCTCACCCCAACACTCTGTGAACCTCACCTTCCATCTAGATAAGACTGCATGCAGTCACTCCGACACTCTGTGAACCTCAGTGGTGGAAAAAGGTAAAAGTATCAATTCAATATACTGCAAATGCTGCAATGCAGACATACAACATTTCACATCTTTTCAAATGCATAAAATGTATAAAAAAATCTTTTGAAAATAGCAGATCTACAAACTCACAATGCATTGCATCACGACGCATTATGAGTTGTATTTGTATTTTTTATAATGGCCGAAATGTATAGGGCTGAAGTGGTTAGTTTACGTTTTGTAATCAAAATCTACAAAGTAACTAGTAGTAACTGCAGTTTTCAAATAATTTAACCCATGTATAGGGTCGTGTTAATTTAAACAATGTATGTTAGAACTTTGACTCCAGTGTTAATTATTAGACCCACTAGAATGATATTGTAGGAATGAATGAATTTAGCACTCACAGTCACAGCTATCAGTGTGCCTGGGGACAAAGTCCCGTGAATGCTTTGTATACACATTCATTTGTTTCGTACAATGACAACATGGGATGCCAGAATATAATTGGTTAAATAATACGTGATGATTATCACATCACTTTACTATTTTTGTCAGTATTTCAAATGTCCTTTTCTGAGTCAGACAACAACAACTTTTACAGGGAGTGTTCGATAGAAAACAGCTGTTCTTCGCTAGCATGCCTTTGTACGTATTTTCTAAATAATGACTCTAAGTCTGTTTTCAAAACCACTCTGGTTCCACATGTGGCTTAGAGGGCCACATCGCTGTAATTGCAAACACATAGCTGAAGGCATGTCTGTCTGTGGATTTTGTGGGATAAAAATGTGAGTCAAGAGAAATGTTGTCTGCAAAGACAGATTTAATGAAAAATGACCATATTTACTCAGCCACAAGATTACCGAATCTGGGGGGAATGTCATCAACATATTATTGTTTGTTATTTCCGGCCAGGCCAAAGCCCAGGGACTGTGATTTTGTTTTCGACCCTGTCTGTGTGTGTGTGTGTGTGTGTGTGTGTGTGTGTGTGTGTGTGTGTGTGTGTGTGTGTGTGTGTGTGTGTGTGTGTGTGTGCTTTGTGTGCGCTGCGTGTGCAACAAATTGGTAAAACGCTGGGCCTATCTGCGCCTTTTTCCCAGGATGCCAGTAGGCAAACTTGGCCAAGGAATACACTCAACCCCACATTGTTTGTGTCATTCTCATAGTGGCGCTATAGAGCGTCGCAGTCCCGCCTCCTACCCTGGACCAGGAAATGAAACCCAATGCATTATTCTCATAGACATTTCTTAAAGTATTTATTTAAAGACGGTTACGCCGCGGACAAAGCCAACTCGAGTCGTGACAACTCATGACAACACAAACAATATTTTGGACCAAACAAATAATTAGAAAGAAGAAAAAAACGGCAGGTTACAACACTTTTTTTGTTGTTTTTCTTCTTTGTAATTATTTGTTTGGTCCAAAATATTGTTTGTGTTGTCATGAGTTGTCACGACTCGAGTTGGCTTTGTCCGCGGCGTAACCGTCTTTAAATAAATACTTTAAGAAATGTCTATGAGAATAATGCATTGGGTTTCATTTCCTGGTCCAGGGTAGGAGGCGGGACTGCGACGCTCTATACCAGCCCACGTTACATTTCAGCCTCTAATACTTGAACTGTCGGTCTTGCAATCAAAATGTACAAATAAGGACCTTATTTCTTACAAACAAATCATTTTACTGTGTATCTTCCTCACGTCCGGACGGCTCCAACCCACAACTTACACAGCCCGTTATGGGCATTAGGCCACCATGACATAACGCGGAGAAACACTGTAGCCTATAGAACTCATACTAAAACTTCAATTATCCTTCAATGTAAATCAGTATTTCTGTTCAAAAGTCGATGTGAGGGGTCTCGGTCTATATTTATCACCCCTCTGGCGTCCGTCCGTCCGTCCGTCCGTCCATCCGTCCGTCCGTCCGTCCGTCCATCCATCCATCCAGTGGCGTGCACAGATAGACACTAGGTGGTGCTAGAGCACCTGCCCTTTGCCCTCTGGACAGCAATGTGCCCTTTTGTAAAAAAAAAAAAAGAAAAAGAAAAAAAAGAAAAAAAATTACACTGTACAGTATGTGCACCATGGTGACATTGATCAATTCTTGATAAATAAAATATAAAATATATTATTTATGCCCACAAATCTATAAATCTCACACTATTAAGGCAACCGGCCGGTTCCACGCGCTGCACAGGGTGCCCTTTTTTTTCACTTGAGCACCTGCCCCTCTAAATGCCACTGCATCCCTCCATCCATCCATCCATCCATCCATCCATCCATCCATCCACTAAGGACCTTAGCATCCGTGTCCCATTATTCTGCCTTGGAAAGAATGTCAACTGATACAGTGTATGTCAATCACGTCGAGCTCCATTCTAACTGCAGATGTTACAGATGATTAGGCGCCAACTCTTTATGTCATCAGCCCCATAGCGCTCGCCTTTTCTGTATAACGACTACCATTTCACCCATCCGTCTCCAGTGACTGTGTGTGTGTGTGTGTGTGTGTGTGTGTGTGTGTGTGTGTGTGTGTGTGTGTGTGTGTGTGTGTGTGTCTGTGTGTGTGTGTGTGTGTGTGTGTGTGTCTGTGTCTGTGTGTGTGTGTGTGTGTGTGTGTGTGTGTGTGTCTGTGTCTGTGTCTGTGTCTGTGTCTGTGTCTGTGTGTGTGTGTGTGTGTGTGTGTGTGTGTGTGTGTGTGTGTGTGTGTGTGTGTGTGTGTGTGTGCTTGTGTGCGAGTGTGCATGCGTGCGTGCGTGCCTGCTCCACTACATCTCAGAGGCAAATATTGTACTTTTTACTCTACAACTATTTGAAAACTTCAGTTAGTTACTCTGCACATTTAGTTTATTATTACAACATGCGCATTAACCACTTCAGCTACTAAGAATAGCAGATCTATAAGCTCACGTGTTGTGGTGTGACACATTGTGAGCTTGTCGATCTGCTAATTTATTTTGTGACACTTGTGAAATGGGACATTCTGCACACATGAATAATTTTTCTTTTGGTACTGTAAATATCTGAATGTGGGACTTCTACAGTACTTGTAACAGAGTATATCTACATTGCGGTATTGATACTTTTACTAAAATAAAAACAACTTCTTCCATCACTGTGTGCAAGTATGTACAGTATGTACGTTCGTGTGCATGTGCAAACGTGTGAGCACGCATGTGCGTGCGTGCGTGCGTACGTGCGTGCGTGCGTGCGTGCGTGCGTATGTGTCAGGTTAGTACAGATCCAACCCAGGGTTAGGAATTGAACCTGACAGTTCAGTGCACCCACTTCCCCAGACGTTTGTAGCAGCGGTGTAACGAAATACCAACCCCCACCACGGTGGAGAAAGAAAAAAAACGTTTGCTTCAAAAGAAGCAATAAAGAGTGAGAAAAGGATGACAGGAGTTGAAAATGTCAGCGCAGTGACATGCAGTCTCAGCGCAGGAGGCGACTCCATCATTCGGAGGATATCGATTTCTTTATGCTGGAGAGGAGAGACGGCAACTAACGTGTTCAAATAAATGTAGTTGCGTAAAAGTACAATATTTAGAGCTGAAATGAAGTGGAGTAGACGTAAAAGTATTGGAAATTGGAATGACTCAAGTAAACATTGTACTTAAGTACAGTAAATACTTAGTTACTTTCCACCACTGTCTGTTAGTAAATTGGACTTGAGTAAAAGTACAAAAGTGCATCAAGATATATACTGTATGCTAAAGCCGGACGCATACCCCAGTATTTAGGTGATAACCTAACCGCGGCACCATGTTATCAACCCACAATCAGTCACCAGTATACGTTATACTTATCAAGACCATGCAATGGAGTCTACTGGATATTTCCTACCTACAGTACTGTATTGACGTTATTGCTGTTGTTGTCGTAAATAGCCGATCTACAACCTCACTAGTATTTGTTCCACAACAATGAGAATGAATAAGTAGCACTTCAGAAACTCAACAGAGGCCTGGAGAGTCTGCCAAGGACTCACGTGTCTGTCTGTCTGTCTGTCTGTCTGGCTTCACCAAAGCCATCTTAAGCCTTTCCCCCACATCATTACAAGGTCTGTCTCTCCATGGCGCTGTGCATTCATAGTAGGATGTCCATTCACTGGCACAGTGGTAATGATGCCTTTCTCTCTGCTCTTCCAAAGGCAGCAGTATAAGCTCTGTTCTTGTTATTCACCAACTCCCACTAATGGTATTTCTTTCCTTTTAGTAGCCATACGATCATTTAACTTTCATTTACTCGCTGCATGAGGTGAGCTTAGCTTTGTCCTGCTGGCACTATGCGATGACGGAAAAAAAAGAAGAGCACAAATGAGAGTGGAATAAGATGTTACAATTGTTGGATGCCCCCGGGAGGAAATGCAGACTAATTGCAAAGGGTATTAATGTATATGGCATACATAATGACTTGTGATAGCATCATCTCCTTTCAGGATTTTGTATCCTTTGTGAATGTAGTATACTGTGTCTGCCTTGTGTTTGAGATTCCGTGTGCAATTGCAATAATTGGTTTGTAGGCTTTTTGCTGTAAAGCCATTACTATATTATTAAGCAATACCAAATGCAACAAAAACACTTCCTCTTAGTTGTACTCCTCAGCAGTTAATTAATTGAAGACAGGAGTAGTATGAACGCTATACTTCAAAGAGAAGATCATGAAAGTGATCTGTTGCAGGTTGAAATGGACATACATTTTTAAAGGCATGCACAGTATACGGTACAAGATACGAAAGCAATTGTGGGATATGTTGATGCGTGACAGTAATAATTCTGTGTTTGTGTTCACTTGTTGACTGCAAAATCGTTTTCCACTTGGACATATGACGAGAACGTTTAGGCGTTCTTGGGTGACGTCAAGATAATAGTTTACAGAGTCGCAGACTGCACTGCGCTGCTGGGTCCCAGCCAAAACCCAACTGTATCATGACCACTAAATCCCATGTGCAGTAAACCTGGGATACTACGGGGGGGAATCACAGAAGCCCTATTAACCATGAACTTGATTCAATCGGACAGTCACTTTAGGTTAAAGGTATATTCAGTGATTTCACTTAATTAAAATATCACTTGATAATCCTCCCTACTATAGAGAGTGCTGAACATATAAGGAGTTATTCCGCCCTGTCCCCAGTTAACCCCTAGCGTCAAAAAACCTTAGTTTTCGTTTTTGGCTAGGTGGCCCGCAGCCTTCATCCAATCAGGATAGAGAGGGGCCTTCCGCCAATCATGATCGAGCGGGGGCGGGCCTTGTGTGCGTGCTGTTGGGCAGAAGACAGTCATGCAACAAGGTTGTGTCGTGAAGCCATGTGACTCCCATTGGAAATGCATTGAGGCGGCCATGACACACAGAAGACACAGGACACAAGTCTTGCGTGTGTGAGTGAGGCCTAAATGGACATCCTAAACCTTCTTCCTCTGCACGCAGTGCAGGAAAACAGCGTTTGAAAGTTTGATGGCCCCTATAGCGTCTAATGAGCGCTCGCATTATTTTGCCCCTGACCCGTGCCATGCGCGCCGCATACTAGTTCAGTGTTTCTGGAAGTGCGCCTATCGTGAAGTATAGGCCTATAAATGAAGCGTCTTCCTGTTATCGTCCGTCAGGCCCTATAACTAACACAGCTGTGCAGCCTATACTGCTGTAGGGTCTGGCACAACCAGACAGGCAGACTAAACCCATCAGCGGCGCTCTAGACTAAATATTTACCACCCACGTTGCAGCCAAGTCACTACTGTATAAACAGTAAAAAAAAAAAAAAAATCCCCACGTGCACGGTGGACAGACGGGCTTTAACCCATTTTGGGGCGGGACCCCTTTTGGTGTTAGCATTATGTTATGCTTTAGCTATTGGAAAATAGCAGATCTACAAGCTCATAGCGCGCCACCGAGTGGCGCGCTACGAGCTTGTAGGTCTGCTATTTTTGAAAAATCGAAGAACGACTGACATAGAAACATAGCTTTTTTTGAAAAATGACGACTGACACAGAAACATAGCTTTTTTCAGAAAACTGTCAGGATGTAGAAGACATTTTTTAGAATCTGATCTCAGGTCAAAACGGGTTAAATTGATACCAAAATTCCAATTCCGAGCCTCCGTGAATGAGAATGGATTTTAGAATTGAGACGTTAACGTCTGCAACTTATACCAGGCTGTGGACTGACCGGCGTCGAGAGAGAGAGAGAGAGAGTTATGCTGAGTGTGGCAGATCTCAATCATTGTTTGACATTCTGAGGCAGGATGTGTCTTTCCTTTGATGGCAAACACACACAACGAGAACCAGCTGCAGACATCAATGTGTGTGTGTGTTGTGTGTTGTGTGTTGCGTGCGTGCGTGCGTGCGTGCGTGCGTGCGTGCGTATGTGTGGTGTGGTGTAGTTGTGGTTTCACTTGCTGTGTGTGTGTGTGTGTGTGTGTGTGTGTGTGTGTGTGTGTGTGTGTGTGTGTGTGTGTGTGTGTGTGTGTGTGTGTGTGCGTGCGTGCGTGCGTGCGTGCGTGCGTGCGTGCATGCGTGTACGTGCGTGTGCGTGTATGCATGTGCGCGTGTGCAACACGCGCGCGCTAGTGCTCTCTCTCAGTCTTTGTGGGAAGAATCTGACCTCAATTCCTTACCAGTCGAGCCACCCCAGTGCTCTTTTTATTTTCCTTCTTCCTCATTATGTTTTGTTTACTCCCCCCGAACTGGCCCGACTGACTGACTCCCCGTCTCCTCTACTCCTCTTCCCTCCCCTGCACAGCCCCACTCTGACCCGGCCGCAGTCTCCATCCATCCCCACTGCATGTTTTGTTTATCATCCCCTGCATTGCAAACCCCCCCTCAGAGTGCGCTTGTTTTGTTTGGAGAGGGAAAAGAAAACAGGCGTGCAGAGGACAGCCCCCCCCCCCCCCCCCCCCTCACACGGGGCATGCATGGGGCCTTTAATGTGGGCCAGAGAGACGAGATGGGGGGGGGGGGGGGGGGGGGTTGCTGGGAGGGGGCTTATGCCAATACACACAACTGTGCGTTGCGTAAACATAAACATCCTTCCATACTTCAGCGTGTGGGAGTTCAGGGGTAAAGTCGCTTCAGCCTCAGTCGCCACCAAAAGCGATGGATGGATGCAGTTTTAGTGGGAAATCCATTGTTTTGGGGGGGAAACGACCGTCGTGCCACATATAAATTATAGCCTTAAGCCAGCGTAATGACGACAAATGTAGGGCTATAACTTGCACCACCCTTTACTTGTTTGCCATTTTTTACTATTTTGAAAAAACCTTTTTAACAGTTAGTGAAATATAGCCTATCTACAAGCTCAACGTGTCGATGTAGATCGGCTATAGTTGAAATATTTCAAAATAATTTTTCAAAATAGTTAAAAAGAAATCACACCCGTGTGAACTGAGTGGTGCAAATCCCCCCCCCCCCCTCTCTCTCTCATTAGCAGGCAACAGTATCTCTCTCTCTCTGTTTCTGGCAAAACAGCGCCACTTTTGGTACTCATTGGTACTGGTGCTCATAGTCACACACAAACACGATTGAACACCTGGTGCTCATAGTCACACACAAACACGGTTGAACACGGACATTGCTGTTCCTTGGAGTGGTTGCACCACTCAAAAATGGCAAATAAGTTTAGGGATAAGGCCATGCTGTTTCGCGGCAGAGGTGGCTGGCTGGCAGTGCCGGGCAGGAGTGCCTGCAGTTTTCTGGCGTGTATAGTTCGTTTGACTTAAGTTGGAGCGCTAAAACTTCAAGAGAAATGGTTGTCAAGTGGGGAGGTCAACCCGAAAGGTCGCGACACTTCTTTCCCATTGGTTGATGCCCGATCACCAGTGGTGGGAAAAGAACTCAACTGTTTTACTGTAAAAGTATCAATACTGCTATATAGAAATACTAAATATTTACTTTGTGTCATAAGTAAAAAGTACTCATTGTGCAGAATGTCCTGTTTCAAGTTTACAAATGCATAGTAATCGTTGAAAATATAGCAGATCGTGACGTATTGTGAGCTTGTAGATTGGCCATTTTCAAATGGACGGAATGCACAGTATATAATATAGGGCTGAAGTGGTTAAAGTTAACACATTTTGACCTGAGATCAGATTCTAAAAATGTCTTCTACATCCTGACAGTTTTCAGAAAAAGCTATGTTTCTATGTCAGTCGTTCTTAGCAGACGCTATGAGCTTGTAGAGCTGCTATTTTGCAATAGCTAAAGCATAACATAATGCTAACACCGAAAGGGGTTCCCGGCCAAAATGGGTTTAATGTATGTTTGGTAATAACATTCAAACATAACAAATCGACTAACGTTTCGACCTATGGGGTCTTCATCAGAGTTATCATGACTCTGATGAAGACCGCATAGGTTCGAAACAAAAAGGCTTAAAATGCCTGTGTTGCTACAATATTTTGGAATTACTCCAGTACAGTAAAAAACTCAAAATTGTACTTGAGTAAATGCACTATAGTGACTTTACGCCACTGGCAGAAACTAAACTTGACAGGACTCAGTCAGGGAGAAGCGTTGTTTTTTTCCCCCCACGATGATTCATGTAATACAGCTGCTACATAGCCGGTGTTTCAGAACATGTCAGATTTGATACCCGCCGAAAATTGCACGACACCGAGGCTGGTCAATAATCATCAATACTATTTCCACCCCAGTTGTCCACACGTCAGGGCGACGGTGATGAAATCCACACTCCGTATCCAGCAGTCTGCCGGAGCGCGCATCAATCTAGCAGCTACAAGTGACCATGCAGAAAGATTGTGTATAGTACGCAGGAATATATACTGTATAGGCTGCTTCACTTCTTCCTTTTTTATTTAATTGAACCCAGACTTGGGAGACTTTTATCGTTCCGCTCAGTATGCACCTCTAGTCTGACACTGATTCACGCCCACTGCTTCAATTAGGGCACAACACCAATTACAGAACAAAGTTACCCAGTGTCTGCCAAATCCTCCCCCCCCAAATTAAATTCGGAGTATTATCTCCACTTTTTGCCCAAGGATCTTCTTTCCAGACAGAGGGCTCTCTTGTTTCACTCCACTCTCCCCAACCCCTCCTCACTAATTTAGGCCGTTTGAACTCTGTGAAAATCCCTGGTAAAACCAGTCTCCCCATTATCTGTTATTTTCACTCTCTCTTCTTCCCTCCGAAACCAAACTGTACGCCAACAGCCCCAACACTGCCTATGATGTTCATCAAAGGCCATCGGCTAATCACTGAGATCATGCATAATTTGCGTGCGAGGCAGCAGTGCTGTGCTTTCACACACTATAAAACACTGGTTTTCAAAACCAGTGGTCCGGGGACCTACAAGTTGGCCTTGAGGGGGTTCCTCCAGGTGGTCGCCAGCTAAATGATGGAGAGTTGCTAACCAAATGGACCCTTATAGATCTTTAACTCTTGAGAGCGTAAATGGTTGGTTTCATTTTATGCTCTCTCAAGAGTTCAATTATTGTTAAACATCTGCATTATTTAATTTACAAGAAGTATCTACACAATTAGAGAATGTAGAATAATTGTTATTTTTTATCAACATTTGCCTGGTATCTCTCCTATATGAAACATCAATACAACGTGGAATTGTGGACAAAATCTTATCAAACGACAACAACATATTATTTCGTTTGGGGTCTGAGAGGATAAACCAGATCAAATGGTGGTCCATATGGCTCAAATGATGAATAAATAATGGACCTTTATAGAAAAGGGGTTGAAAGCCATAAGGCCTCACTCAGACCTTTACTGCATGTTGTGTGTTGTGTAGTGTCATGGCCGTGTAGTGTCATGGCCGCCCCAATGCATTTCCAATGGAAGTCACATGGTTTGTAGTCCACATTTTGTACTACAAGCTGTTGTATGGCTTTCAGCTGTGTTTCGACTGCGCCCCTCCCCCTCATACAACACAAATGTTGTGTCAAACCATGTGACTCCCATTGGAAATGCATTGGGGCAACACACATCATGCAGTAAAGGTCTGAGTGAGGCCTAAAACACTGAGATCTGTCCAGTGGTGTAAAGGAAAGTACTTCTAAGTACTGTACTTAAGTACAGTTTTGATGTATTTGTACTTTACTTGAGTATTTCCAATTTCCAATACTTTTACTTCTACTCTACTACATCTCGGATCCAGTTATTGTACTTTTACTGAAAACTTTAGTTACTTTGTAGATTTCGATTATTAGTACTTTAAGTACATTTTGAGGCCAATACTTTTGTACTTTTACTCAAGTGAATTTTCAATTCCAGACTTTTACTTCTAACTAGAGTAGGCCTACATCTATATTGCATTATTGATACTTTTCCACCACTGCACCTGCCAGACGAATAGAAACATGTGTTTTTCAGAAAACCCTTATATGATTTAGAAGGAGGGGTCACTGGAGGCGGACAGTGGCTCAGGGGTAGAGTGACCGGATGGAAGCCGCAAGGTTCCCAGTTCGAACCCGGGCTCCCCCAGAGTTAGCATCAAAGTGTCCTTGAGCAAGCCTCTTGTCTGAACCACTAATTGCTCCCGATGTGCAGGTTGGTGCCTTGCATGTGAATGTAATGCACGAATCTATGCAAAGCGCCTTGGATAAAGACGCTATATACATAAATGCACCATTTATCATTACAACTCCCCAAAGCCCCCGCTCACTTTGCATTATGGTGTGATTGTTTTGAAAAATGTTGAATGATTTAGCATTTTTGTAACACAAAACTTTCTCTTTTGAGGGTCCCCCCCCCCACCCCCCTGGCACCAAACATTTTCAGAAGGAAGGTTCGCAGCCAAATACAATATCATTTTGGCGGTCCTTAATTGGCACAAAACTGAGGCAGGTCTACTGAGGCACTTTTTTGGAATCGGCCTCAGGACTTAACCCATTATGACCTGGGATATGTCTTCTACATCCCGACGGTTTTCTGAAAAAGCTACGTTTATATATTGTCGTTCTTCGATTTTTCAAAAATAGCAGACCTAACAAGCAGATCTACAAGCTCGTAGCGCGCCACCGAGTGGCGCGCTACGAGCTTGTAGATCTGCTATTTTTCAATAGCTAAAGCATAACACAATGCTAACACCAAAAGGGTTTCCCGCCCAAAAATCACGCACAGGGAAAACATTATGAACACTCTGGAGTGATGAGATGTTAATTTGCTCATAATATCCACACTAGTATACCACAATGTTAACAATACAACATATCTGCACTTTGCTTTGTTTCCTTTTTGACCTAATACGATTCACGTCCGACCGAGCCCCATTATGCTCTTTGTAATGAGAAAAAAAAGAATCCTTGGTTGTTCTTCTATTCCTGCAGGAACGACATTCATTTATGCCCAGCATGAGAGGCGAGGGAAATTAAGCTCATCCCCCCCATTACTTTCTTTTCTTTTCTCTTTTCTTTAACCCGTTTCGGGCGGAAACCCCTTTTGGTGTTTGAAACATTATGTTATACTTTAGCTATTGAAAAATAGCAGACCTACAAGCTCGTAGCGCGCCACCGAGTGGCGCGCTACGAGCTTGTAGGTCTGCTATTTTTTGAAAAATCGCGAAAATGTGGCGCAAATTTGGAATGTATATTTTTTTCAGAACGGACGTTTTTAACTCATATCTTTGCTTCTGCATGGGAGGTCCTTGGAACAACATATTTTCAGATGGGGGATCGGCGGCCAAATACAGATAATTCTGGGGGTCCTTGACATGAAATTGTTGAGCGCCACTGACATAGAAACTGTCATAATTTAAAAGACATTTGTAGAATCGTTCCCAGGTCAAAATGGGTTAATGCAATTATGTCTTTTTTTCCCCTCTCTTTGCCTCCCGGGCCCCTATAAACTATCATCATGCAGCACTTGTCTCCTACATAGCCTATTCGTCAACCCACGACTCAAGTTCATAACTATATTCCGTCTAATTGTTACAGGCTATTCTTCCTCCGCAGTTGTAAACCATAATAAGCTCCGTTTCCCCCCATGTCCCACTAGGGAAGGCCTTTGAGATAACCTACGTGCGGTTGAAATTCTACACCAGCCGCCCGGAGAGCTTCGCCATCTACCGGCGCACGGAGCCCGGCGGGCCCTGGCTGCCCTACCAGTACTACAGCGCCTCCTGCAGGAAGACCTACGGCAAGGACGCCAAGGGCTACATCCAGCCGGGGACGGACGAGAGGGCGGCCCTGTGCACGGACGAGTTCAGCGACATCTCCCCGCTGACCGGAGGCAACGTGGCCTTCTCCACGCTGGAGGGGCGGCCCAGCGCCTACAACTTTGACGAGAGCGCGGTGCTACAGGTGAGTCTGTCTGACCGAGGCTGTGCATGTGTGTGTGAGTGAGTTGGGGGGGTCTGGAAGAGGCATTCCTTATCAGGGGTTCCCAAACTGTGGTGCGCGAACCACACGGGGGTGTGTGACATGAAAAGGTTTAAGGCGGTTTTATGGTGTTGGTGGTGCACAGTAACCTGACTCCGCCAGATGGGGCAGCAGAGAGTACACTGGGTTCCCCCCTCCTGCTCCCATCTGGGAACTCTCAGGCAGACTTGATGCCCGGGCAGCACTGTGTATGCCTTGATCCCGCCTCTACTTGCCGCTGATTGGCCAGGCCGTTTTGTGGCCGGAGCATCAAGTCTGCCTGAGAGTTCCCAGATGGGAGCAGGAGGGGGGAACCCAGTGTACTCTCTGCTGCCCCATCTGGCAGAGTCAGGTTAGGTGCACAGAGCCATGGAGTATAAGACAGAGTTACTCCATATATAGCATATGAAAGAGCTGCATAGTCTTCCATCACAAATCCGACAGGCAACAAGTAAATCAGATTTTAAAAATAAGTTAAAGAAATATCTCATGTCACTTGCTTTTGATGATGGTCATTGAACACTGTTTAAAATCTTTTGTTGTATTTATTAATCACTTGTTTTATATTTAGTTGTATTTTTTATTTTATTTTTTATTTTTCTTACAGTCTTGTAAAATGTATTTCATATGATGTAATGTATTTTATGTGTGGACCCCATGAGGAAGAGTAGCTGCTACTAAGGTAGTGTAGCTAATGGGGATCCAAATAAACAAATAAACAGAGTTACGCAAACTCCGTTCACTTCATGGGGCTTCAGTCCAATGGCGGCTCTCCTACATAGACTTCTATTGGCTTGTCCCTATTTGAAGGCTTCAATTAGGGACAACCGGAAGTTTACGGAATGCATTGGAGTCTGTGGGCTCCGTGCGCGAGTACATGAACCACGTGACCGGACTGTTTCCTGCCCCCTCAATATCGCAACTCTTCTATTAGATGGCTCTGGTGGTGCACAAGCGGCTGTTGTATAGAGCAGCTGCGGGAGTATATGCACGTCTCTCAGTGCAGTGACATTCTGGGTGTAATGTTAAAAACATTATCATTTTCGGCCAAATACAACGAGACCAATGAGTATTGGGGTTTATGTGCGTCGGCTAGGTCAGGAGGTAACAGGGGGTGCACGGACAAAATACTTTTTGCCTACAGCTTGTCTGCAAATGTAAACGGCTTGTGTTCATTGGAAGCCTCTTATCTATTCTGTATAGCTGTGAGAGAGAGGCCTGCTGCAGATTGCAGGAATGCCCAGGGCAAGAGCTGAGAAGCCATTCTAAATTCTGTTCAGTGTCTGTGAAAATTGGCGGTGCGGCCACATACATATGAAGGAGACAATGCTTCCTGTATCCGTGATCTGATTCCTGAAGCACGTATTCTTGAGTTCCCCAGTTTGTGCATCTACTTTTGTGTGTTAACCCATTTTGGGGGGCGGGAACCCCTTTTGGTGTTTTAAACATTGTTATAATTTAGCTATTGAAAAATAGCAGATCTACAAGCTCATAGCGCGCCACCGAGTGGCGCGCTACGAGCTTGTAGGTCTGCTATTTTTGAAAAATCGTGAAAATATTTATTTCAGAAAACTGGAGGATTTAGAAGATTTTTTTTAAATTTCGAGGTCAGGCCTAAATGGGTTAAAAATATATTGTGGCGCACATGTGGCACAGTCGGTATAGTGCTTGCTCACTGCTAGAAGGTGGTCCTGGGTTCGACTCCCACTGGGGACGCTGTTGGCGTCATCAGTGCCCATTCCCGAGGTGGGGTTGACGAAAGGGTCTTTCTGTGTGGAGTTTGCATGTTCTCCCCGTGTCTCCTAGGGTATAGGTACCCTCACAAAAAAACATGCAGTAATCCTGGTCTCTATAAACTGCCTCCTCCCTGGCCAGACGGGGCCAGGGAGGGCCCATGAGGAGGGGAAAGGAACTGGTCGGAATAACGTGTGTTCCTATACCACGCCAACAGGGGAAACTCCCCCCCCCCTGTCAGGTATGCCTCATGCTCATGTATTGGAGGAAGCATGAGGTCAGTCCGTTGCTCTCCCCAGGTTTGCAGAGGGAGTGTAGAGCCCAGGATTACATTAGATAATAATTGACACTGGGTGAAACAATGGGTTGCATAGTTGGATCCTTGGATAAAAAAAAAGATTACAAAAATGTATTGTTAAATGTGAACGCAAATAAAGATGTGCTGTGTATGCGTGTGAGAGAGAGAGAGAGAGAGAGAGAGAGAGAGAGAGAGAGAGAGAGAGAGAGAGAGAGAGAGAGAGAGCATGCATACATGTGTGGTTGTGTTTGTGCTGCATGCATGATTGTGTACACATGGTGTGTGTGTACTATCAAATCTATATTTTTAGATTTTCTGAAGTTTTGGGGGGTATTTGTCACTGCATATATTTGTACATACGTGAAATTTATCCTCTGAATTGAACCCACAGTTTATAGGAGCACTAAATGCGATAGTATTAGCCATTAATACGATACAATACATTTTATTTATGGCGAAGAGCTGGGACGTTGCAGAATGTCGGAACACAATAAAACACGTCCGCTGATATTGCTTGTCTCCAGGAGATTATAAGAAGCAAACAACAATATAAAGATAAGAGGATTAACCCATTTTGGGCGGGAACCCCTGTTGGTGTTTTAAGCATTATGTTATGCTTTAGCTATTGAAAAATAGCAGATCTACAAGCTCATAGCGCGCCACCGAGTGGCGCGCTACGAACTTGTAGGTCTGCTATTTTTGAAAAATCGTGAAAATGTGGCCCAAATGTTTGAATATATTCTTTCAGAGCGAACGTTTTTAACTCAAATCTTTGCTTCTGGGAGGTCCCTGGAACAACATATTTTCAGATGGGGCTCGCCGGACAATTACATATATATAAGTTTGGGGGTCCTTGACATGTTAAAGGAGAATTCCATACTAAAAGGCTTTCTTACCTTTCTTTGTAGTTGTTACGTCCCCACCAAAGAGGTCCAGGTGTTATTTTGTGCAAAAGCTCCTTATTGGCTATTTCCCCTACCATAAGCCCAACATGAATTGCATTGAATGGAATGGGAATTGAATGGGGCTATGGGGTGTTGTGCTAATTCGCTTATTTCCATCGCTCAAAATTTATATTTTTTTGTATATATCCTCTCTTCATAATGTAAATATCCCCCCAAGCTGCACACTTTACTACTTATTTTGATGGAAATAAGAGAATTAGCACAACACCCCATAGCCCCATTCAATTCCCATTCAATTCAATGCAATTCATTGAGGGCTTATGGTAGGGGAAATAGCCAATAAGGAGTTTTTGCACGAAAAAAAACCTGGACCTCTTTGGTGGGGACGTAACTACTACAAAGAAAGGTAAAAAAGCCTTCTAGCATGGAATTCTCCTTTAATGTTTGAGAACGACTGACATAGATACTCGTTTTTTTCAGAAACCTGTCAAGGTTTAGAAGACATTTTGTAGAATCGGTCTCGGTCGAAATGGGTTAAAGACATATATAACTCAACCCAACTTTATTGTCACGTCACACGATTACAGGTGTAAGAAAAAAGGCGGCGGAAGTGCCATCATTATTGCGGTTTCATGAAAGGTGGGAAAAGAGAGAAAAGAACAGAAAAATCAGATATCAATGTGAACATAAATACATGAGGTGTTTGATGATGTTGTATGCAGTAAATAATAAGATGTGGACGTGGTGAAAATATCAGTGGGAAGAGGCAGGTGAAAATCAGATCAGATGTAACCGATAAGCATGAACTGCATGGTTAAACTTTCAGGAAAATATATATACAATCTGGAGAATAACCAGAAGCTTTACTTCAATAACGAACCCATCTATAATTCAACGCTGGCGATCGATTAGGCATCTCACAACAGGCACTGACTTCTGCAGACATTTCTACCACCATATCTCTCTAGTCTGGAACACTGATGATGCCCCATGGGATTTATTGCCCGTGAGAAAATGTTCAAGATTAATCCAAATTCGTATAAAGATAAAGATCGATCGACATCATTTCAAAAGTAGCAGATCGACTTTGTTTTCTTTGTGTCGGGGATGTGTAGGAGGTTGGCATATATATGTCTATGGTTGGCATCACCCGTCGACCTGAGGGAACGGCGGGGGGGGTGTGACATACAGGAGTTCGGAGGCGACATACTGTACGCACTAAAGCCTAAATCGCGTGCACTATACAGGCTAATGTTGAATGTTGTGAAGTTCGATTGAGACGACGCAGTGCCGTCCAAGTTGCGTCTCGATAGGCACGGAATCGGAAATCATGATTTGGGGCTGAGCGTTTTGCCCCAAATGCCACTCTGGTGGTGGACATTTTTGTCAAAATTCTGTGAAGTACGTGGTGCAACTCCGTGTGTGTGTGGGGGGGGGGGGAGCGAAGTTCCAGACCCACAGGAACGCATCCAGGGTGACGGCCCGATTCCGGCGAGCCGCCCCGTGTCCGAAACGGTTGAGAAATTACAGAGTTACCGTGTGCCGGTCCCTCTACTGTACACTCTACTGTACTGCACTGTACTATACTGGCACACCCGAAATCACCATATATACAGTTAATATGTGCGTGTGTGTTTGTGTGTGTGTTAGATTACGCACAGGTGGTGAAAAATAACCATGCTGCTTTCGTGCTCAGACGCACCCAGCCACCCAGCCACCCACCCACACACATAGTCACTTAAGGAAGTGGTTGCACCACTTAAAAAACGTTGCATGGATGCACCTGGGACGCATCCTCACTAGTGATGTATCCCAAGGTCATCGGGGGTTTCGGGTCTCTCGAACATCATACCAATCACTCAGGTGACCCAGCCGGGGTGAGCAAGTCCCGTCTTACGTCCCAGTATATATTACCAGAAACTAAAGAAGAAGAAGAAGCTATAGCCCTGAATGACCATAACAACCCTTACAGGTCAATTCCGTTCTCTCAGAGCTAAGGGGGTCCTTCACTTGCAAATACAACATCTGACTTGAGAACCAAGTTGGACTATAAATGTGCCATAGTGTCGTAGTGAAGTGTTAGACATTATTCTGAAGAATTCCTGGAGACTTGACATTCAGTAATCGGGTCTCAAAATAAGAGCATTGTAATAAAGTAAAACATTTGCCACGGACACCGTGTAGTATACAGACGTACGGATGACCCCCAAGGGTGCTGTTTTGGGGCTTTCTAAAAAGAATCACCCAAGTCCTCTCGCTCCTCTCTCTTCTCCATGTGATTTGTCCTACTAAGACAAAAGGAACAGACCTTCTGGCTTCCCCCGGCTTCCCGCTAACTAGCCAATTCCAGCCCTGTGTGCACATTGTGTCTTTCATGTGTCTCTGTTGTCTTCCCAACGTGCCCAACCTGCAAGCGACATTAAAGCTAATCCACCGGCGTATACTTCTTTTCTATTTTCTCTCGTCGCAGACCCCCCCCGGGACCATCACAGGGCCCAGATGAGACGAAAAGAAATGTCTTCATCCTGCCCCGCTCTGTGCCAGATTAGTGTATGCTAGAGAAAAGATGATGTGCTTCTCTTTCGCTGTGTGCCTCTGCCGATATCTTCGCCCTCGATCTGTGTCGCTCTCACTCTCGACGAGGCCGCCTCTCTGTGCTCAATGGGAGGTGATGAGCTGTGATGAGAAGGCAGGTCTACGAGGAGGGAAAAGAACTGTGCGTGCGTGCGTGTGCACACGTGCTTGCGTGCATGCAAATGCATACATGTGAGAGAGAGAGAGAGAGAATACATCTGAGAGAGAGAATGTATGGCGATGCTATGTGCACCCTTAACAATGTGTCACCAGCCTTCTTCTTCTGCTCAATTAAGAGAAAGACTCAAGAGTCAAACACATTTGTATGTATAGTACATACGTTGTCAGTTGTCGCAGTCAACTATGGAACTGTGCATTTCCCGTCAGTGTGTTGCTTGTGCGTGCACCGTCAGTGTGTTGGCCGCGTGACATCACGTGACATCGTCAGGGATGGAGATGTGGAGACCCTGATGTCATAGTAAATGTGACATGCTGTCGCAGTTAAGCCCATATACCGTATGGAGATCCCTGATATCATCAATATTGGCCAGCAACTAACTCTACAGTATACATCTGGCCTCAAACCTCAAGCCCTTAGATCTCCATATATGGATATATGTCAGAACCTGTTCTGACATTCCATATGTTGATCTCCTTCCCCATCCATCCTTCCTCTTCGATGTCTCCCTTTTGACTTATTATACCTGCATGTCCATTGAAATTTCAAACTGTAGACGAGCCTGCCCCAAAGTTATTAGTGCAGCTGCGCCCGGCAGCCGGCGAAAATGAGAGTTCTCAACAGGCCCGAAAATGAAGGCCCGGCCCTACCTGGGCCCTCATCAAACCCTGTACACTCAAGAGAATGTCTACGCTACCACCCTTAGATCTCCATATACTGTATGGAGCTGACCTGTTGTGACATTCCATTATGTTGATCTGACCTCATCAAACCCTGTACACTCAAGACATGCTTCTGATATGGCCAGTACAGAATTCATTCCATGTTGTTCATCTGACCCCCCCATGCCAAAGTGCCAGCGCTCACCCAGCAGTCTGCCGTCAACGAGGCGGATGCATGCACGAAGGGCGAGGTCGCTTCTCGCCCTCAGGCGTCTTACTGGTAAATTGTGTTTGTGTGTGCGTGCGTGCGTGCGTGCGTGCGTGCGTGCGTGCGTGCGTGAGTGTGTGGCTGCGTGCGTGGCTGCGTGCGTGGCTGCGTGCGTGGCTGCGTGCGTTCGTGCACACCTGCATGTGTCTTGTGTAGTTCCAGACTTTCTTCAGTGCTTTGCACCTCCCCTGTTCCACATGCAGTCTTATGAGTCTATTAAGTGACTTCTAGGTTGTCCAGCCACGGTCGTGGCCACTAGCGAGGCTTTCTGTTGGTGTCCTCTATCCAACCATTCAAAGAGCTCGTGTGTCATTGCTTTGCCATTCATCTTCCTATAGATGTTGTTCCTTGCGTCTTGTCCAAGTGCTCAAAGCAATTTACAAAGGAGCGGCGAACAGTCGACGCTAGCATCCTCACTACCCACATTTACACACCAATGGTGGCAAGCTACAGTAGCACCGACCGACTCATTGGAGGCAATGTATAGGGATCAGTGTCTTGCCAAAGTACACTTCAACATGTAGACAGGGAGGAGCCGGGATTCGAACCGCCGACCCACGGATCATTGGATGAACTGCTCTACCTCCTCAGCCACATTTTCAGATGGGGGGGTCTACGCCTACGGACAAATCTGGAGTTCCTTGCCATGAACTAGTACCACTAGTTTAAACAACATTAGGAAACAAGCCCAAATAAGCAACAAGCAGGGACAAAAAAAAAAAAAAAAAAAACACAACCACCACAACCAATATCTACAGGCAACTTACATAATAACAAGCCCAAAGTTGCTTACAGTATTTATAAGCTGACATGACAACACTAGCTGGACCATAGTTGTTTTCATCAGAACAGGGGACAGTTAATTCCTTCTCTCGTTCAGTGTTGTTTTTGTTGTTCTTGAAACTTATTCTGAAGTTATGCTATATATGGTGTTTTGGAATCTTATTTTGAAGTGATGCTTTGCGTTTCCTGTTTTCCTTTGTATAGTAGTTTCCTGCCTTGTCTCACCTTCCCTGATTTTGGGTTCTTTGGTTCACCTGTGTCCTGTTAATCTTGTGCCTATTTAAGTCCTATGTTTGGTTGTGTTATTGGTTGGATTATTGTCATGTAAACCATGAGTTCCAAGTCTGTTTGTTTGATGGTGTTGCTCTCCTGCAAACGTCTGTTAAAATAAACCTCCACTTGATTCTGACTTCCTCGCATTTGGGGTCCTACATCCTGACATTTAGCATTTTTGCACACCCGTCTAGTGGACTGCACCTTTCAACATCATTAAAGGTGATAATAATGAGTGGGGAACATGCATCAAAATGTCTATCTAGGTGCTGAAAACAAGTAGATTGTTGTTATTAATTGTGGAGGGAAAAACTGGACCATTTGGTAGTGATTGCTGAAAACTGGGACATGGTGGTGTTTTACAGATGTTTGTGGGGACTCGGGATATACGTCAGTTCGGAACGGGGACAATCCTGGAAAACTGGGTTGTCTGGTCACTGTAGACGGGCAAATGATATCTTCATATTATCCTGTGCCTTCGTGAACCCGTCCTTATAGCATCCCTATTCTGGGCATGCGGTCTTGATTGACTGAATACATTATTAGTCAGAAATGTAAACGGCACGAGGTCCAGTGTGACATTTAAGATAAAAGGATTACACATTAATCCATTTAGACCTGAGTTAAAAACATTCACTTTGAAAGAATATATATATTAAAAGATTTGCGCCACACTTTTACGATTTTTCAAAAATAGCAGACCTACAAGTTCATAGCGCGGCACTCGGTGCCGCGCTATGAGCTTTGTATGAGAGTTGTATCCTGTAATGCACTGTTTCCCAAACAGGGGGGCGGGACCCATTTGTGGGTCGCTGACACATTTTTATGATTCCCTTTATGTTTTTGGTTTCTTAAATTTTTCTTTTAATTATTATTATTTCAAAACATTTAAAAAAAAACATCCCCAATTATTTTCATTTCAAAACAAATTGAATTATATATTCCAAATTTTCGCCACATTTTCACGATTTTTCAAAAATAGCAGATCTACAAGCTCGTAGCGCGCCACTCGTTATGAGCTTGTAGATCTGCTATTTTTCAATAGCTAAAGTATAACACAATGCTTAAAACACCATAAAGGGGTTCCCGGATGGATGGTGTCAGGGCATTTCACATTTCGGTGGCAGAGCAGAATGAAAATGTCCCAATGTTTGTTGTAAATTTGGGTGGTACCACCAGATCAGATCATTGATCTGATCGCTGTGGTGTGTCGGTCACACACCTTGGAGAAGTAGTTACACCTTGGAGAAGTAGTTCGACATGTATTTGACTATCTTCAATAGTAGGCTATACCAACCCCAGTGATATTTGCTTAACCCATTCTGGACGGGAACCCCTTTTGGTGTTTTAACTAAGCATTATGTCATACTTTAGCTATTGAAAAATAGCAGATCTACAAGCTCATAGCATGCCACCGAGTGGCGTGCTACGAGCTTGTAGGTCTGCTATTTTTGAAATATCGTGAAAATGAGGCACAAATCTTTGAAAATATATTCTTTCAGAAGACTCTTTTTTTTTCATTTCGACGTCAGGCCTACCCGTTTTCTACCCTGCAGCCATCCTAAACTAGCAAAGTGTGTTGGAACTAGGTGTTGCTTATAAGGCCAATAAGTAGTCGTATCTGTTTGTTGTGGGAGGTCTGAATCACAGACGAACGTTCAGCCAAAAATAGCTGATGTGTAGATCGGCAATTTTCTTCTGTGAAGACTAGGGGCTCCATTTTCGTTGGGGGGGGGGGGGGGTAGGAGTTCACACGTCTGTGATTTTTTACTATTTTGAAAACCATTTTTTAATAGTTCAACTAGCCAATCTACATTGACACGTTGTGAGTTTGTAGACTGGCCATTTTAACTATTCAAAAATGTTTTACAAAATAGTGAAAAAAGGCAAAGAAGTTTACAGATTAGCGGTGACGAAAATGGAGCCCTAGAGGTTTGGTGTAGAGGGAGAAGGCCGGGGGGGTTGAAGTATAGACCCCTAAGTCAACTAAGAGGGTTTAAGACTTAAGTGGTTATACGCTTTTATACATTACTGGTGTTGTATACTCTGCTATCGGTCAAAGCACAGCTGTTGCTGTGAGCATGTTATGTTAGCCTCATTTGAGCTGTTTTTTGACCACTATGGTAAATGGTAAAATGGTAAATGGTGCATTTATATAGCGCCTTTATCCAAGGCGCTTTACATAGATTGTGCATTACATTCACACACCGATTGCGGCGGAAGCCATGCAAGGTACGAACCAGCACATCGGGAGCAATTTGGGGTTCAGTGTCTTGCCCAAGGACACTTCGACATGTAGACAGGAGGAGCCGGGATTCAAACCGCCGACCCATGGATCATTGGACGACCTGCTCTACCTCCTGAGCCACAGCCGCCCTGTATACCCTGCTGTTGGCTGAGCCTTCTTTGGGTAATGGACCGTCCATGATGCACAAAGGACAATGTTGAGCTTGAACGTTGAACGATACAAAGACAGCCTTTCAGTATTCCACACCTATACAGTATACAGTACTAAAGGCAGTCAAATGTGTTTTTCTTTCTGTCTTCTTAAACACTTCAACCTGAGTTAAAAACATTCACTTTGAAGGAATATATATTCAAAGATTTGCGCCACATTTTTACGATTTTTCAAAAATAGCAGACCTACAAGCTCGTAGCTATGAGCTTGTAGATCTGCTATTTTTCAATAGCTAAATTATAACATAATGTTTAAAACACCAAAAGGGTGTTCCCGCCCAGAATGGGTGTTAAGTTCAGTTATAACGGTACCAGTCAAATATCTGGCCTGCCACTAAATATATTACAAACGTGTGAAGTGTTTTTTTTGGGGGGCAAACAATAAAGTCCATGTGTATTAATGTACAGTGCCCCTGTCAAATAAACCTACTGTAAGTAAAAGAACATTGTTCTTTAAAAGGCTTATGTATTATGTTTTTGAGTTTGTATAAATGTCCCTCCATCGTCACTAATTCCGATATGAATGATTCAGCAGCGTTTTCCCGGTTCAGTCTCTTTCATTTCAGGACAGCATTATTCATATTTACCATATTTAAAACACTTTAATCAGCGTTATTATCATCCCGCCACACTGTTTCGCTGTTTTCTCTGCGAGAGCAAATATGTATTTGTTTTTTGTGGGTTTTTTTTTTACATTTAATGTTCAGTTGCTGATGACTTTCTCAGAATGTGTGCAGCATTAATTGCCATTTCATTTTTTATAGCTGTGATTATTCCCGCTGTGTGATCCTATACAGTAGTTAAAGCTGCCGTCTGGGGGGACATCATGGGGGTGTAGTAGTGGGGGGAGCAAAAATATGTTTTTTGACTTTTATGGATACGATTAAGCATCGTAAACGCTTGTTTCTAAATAGGCTATATACACGTCTGTATGTTTTAACCCATTCTGGACGGGAACCCCTTTTGGTGTTTTAAAGCA
This sequence comes from Electrona antarctica, assembly GCF_951216825.1. Classification (NCBI taxonomy): domain Eukaryota; kingdom Metazoa; phylum Chordata; class Actinopteri; order Myctophiformes; family Myctophidae; genus Electrona; species Electrona antarctica. The sequence continues at coordinate 23,227,523 of NC_136797.1, forward strand.
TTATACTTTAGCTATTGAAAAATAGCAGATCTACATGCTCATAGCGCGGCACCGAAGCCCCCTTTCCACCGGTTGGTTCCCAATGGGAACCGGTTCAGTTCTTTTTGGTTTTTAGTCCATGAGCCAGAGCTCCAAAATTGAAACGCTAATGAATTGAGTGGGCAAAACCATACCTATATTAGATTGTTATCACCATTAAACTTCCCCAATTGAGTACTTACACGAAGACAATGATCTATTGTA